>NC_042998.1:1875420-2080420 GCF_006345805.1 Octopus sinensis | reverse complement strand
ATATCCTTTGTGACATTGAGCATTCCAAGATCAACCCTTACCACTTAAGTCTATCTCTTCAGCAGGCTCTGTTCACTTGGATTGTTAGGCACTGGCTGCTTGCTGGAGCCTAGCGGCAGGTATTTAAAGGGAAAAATTTGACAAGACAGTCAGTCACCCGCTGACACTCGTTGACGCTACACCAAAGAGGCCAGGGAACAGAAGAAAGAAGACATGCACTCAACACCAGAGCTGAAGACACCTCTGAAAGGGGGTCCCCTGCCATGTCAAAACGGTAGAGGAGTAGGGGCCGAGACCGGATGTGGTTCCTCCTGATGATGTCTTGAGCTAACTGGATCCTATAAAGGAGCTGTTGTGGTAGCAGACCATGAAACATGGTTGAAATTCCTCCACACACACACCTCTGTACTAGAGTAGCTTCTCTTGCACACACAGCTGATTTTTCGTACACCTATTTTTTCTCTCAGCTCAGTCATTCACACACCTTAACATGAAAACATCCAGTGGAGCATACTCAGACTATTTCTATCCAGCCAACACATATCCTTCACATTGAAAGCCCAGGTTTCTGATGCTATACAAAAACACACTTCATACATTAGCACCATACAAGCCATCCTTCACTCAAAGAAAAAGTGCTTTTGTTACCAACAGAACAATTCCTTGAACTTTTTCCATCCTGTCCTTATTCTGGCTACTTTACTTACATCCCCCTCCACTGGCGATTATGATATCTACGTAACAGAAGCTATCAACTACTTCTTGGGAACTCATTTCTTGGGTGATCTTACTGCTAACTACTCCTGTATCATCATCATCATCATTCAATGTCCGCTTTCCATGCTAGCATGGGTACATATAAAAGGGATGACCTGTAAGTGGACATCCATTATGCTAGAAGAAGATTCACTATGGTCTTACCACTAAGAAAGGAATGTTTTCAAGAAAAATTTAGCAAATGCCAAAACGTAATCGAGCAAGACAAATGAAAAGATACAAAATATAGATTAATCACAAACCATGGTTTCGTTGTTAATGCTTACATAATCATTTACGTAATCATCTGTAAACTCTTCAGTGTGATTATCTTAGCAACTATAATTTGCAGAATTATACACGAGATGTCCACATGAGATTCAACATGTATACAGTTCTACCAATTACAATTGGAGTCACTTTTGAAAAGCCTTCGTTATGGCACACTAAACTACCGGAAATATTTCTACAGAAAATAATTCTCTGCAGTGAATTTTGCCGGTTAGAGAACATAACTATTTAAATTTAAATTTAAAATAATATGGGTGAAAAATTGAATATGATGACATTTAGATATGCTGATGTTTCTGAATAGTTCATATATATATATATATATATTAAGCAAACCAAGAAATGAGAATAACTAATTGAATACTTAGTTGTAACTGGTAAACATAAGTCTAGTTTTGATAACTTAACACAGTATATGAGTGTAAATGCTGTGCAAAACAGTTGAAAGAGCTGACAGCTTGCATCAACGTATGACTGAAGAATAAATTGTAAGTTTATAACACTTGGTGCAAATACAGAAAAAAAAAAGAGACCTAAAATATGGGAGATGTCTCAATGAACTACTAACCATTAAATCTGGTGTAACATCCAGGAAATAACACTATTAACACTATGGCAATGACAAAATTAAAAATAAAAGCTATATATTACTAGTGAATATATCAATTATTTTTAACATTGACCTTTGTAAATGTTTAAATTCAGCATTTGTCACACCAGATTTCTCAGCTGGTAGTAGACCAAATAAACACATATTTATGTTACTTGGTTCATGAAAGGATTTGAAGAAAAAGAACTACAAAAGCAAAGAAAAAACGCATCAGTTACAAAAGTATTAGAATAAAGTACTTTATACACGTGTGTGTGTGTGTGTGTGTGTGTGTGTGTGTGTAAAAATAATGTGAAATGAAAACTGAGTGGGGTTAAACTAAGCATACCAAACGATGATGATATTAAAAGGCTTAGAACATTCCTAAAATACTAAGATCAGCTCACCTGGTTGAGAAAAGGCATATCTGTAAACATCAATATCATCACTTGTCATATTTTCCCTTCTGACTCCAAAATGACTGTTAAAGAGTCTAGTAAAAATCTTAAATTTGTTGAATGAGTATATCCATTCTGGGATGTATGGCATTTGGAAGAAAAACATGTACCTGGAATGAAAGAATAAACAATGTGAGTGAGATATAAAAATTATGATGTTAAGTGCATTGAAATTTTAATCCAATATTGAACAGCAAATGTAGGCTACATTTAAGCAAAGTTTTGGGAGTGTGTATCAAGGATATATGAAAGAAAATAAAGTTGGGAGTACTAATTTTATACTCCTTGTAACTCTTTGAAACTACATTAAATATTATGTTTAAACTCTAAGAAAAAAAAAAACTGTATTTAAAAATACTTTAGAGCAGAATTTCCAAACATGGTGAACCCCACCAAAACATTTCCCGTCTCAGAATGATTAAATGTCTTTATGGTTTCCTTTTCTCTTAAATATCATAAAGTATTAAACAAGTAAAACTAACTTGGAAATGGTTGACCATCCAAAATTCATAAGATGTCTCAAAGAAAGTTTAACCCTTTTGTTACCATATTTCTGTTGAGATGCTTTGTGTTTCTTTCAATTATTTTAAATATAAAAAAGAATTTAGTAAAATAACTTAGTTATCATTCAGCTAGTGTTAGGAACATAAATTGTGACTAAGGTTTGGTGGAAGATTTTAACTGAAAACTTATGAAATCAAGACATTTGTATTTAGAACCAGAGCCGGTTTCAGCCAGGCTGGTAATGAAAGGGTTAAGAAATTCACTTAGCCAAGCCCTTGTTTGGTCAGAACTTTCTCTTAAGAAATCATTTTTCTTCTCGGACTGCCTTATTACTTGCAGATGCCAAGTTTTCTCAATGGTTTCTGACTAAGGTAAATTTGATAGGAAGGGGTCAGTCAATGACATCAGTCCTTGTACTTGACTGGTAGTTTATTTTATCAGCCCCTATGGGTTGAAGGGTAAAACTAACCTCAGAATGTAAGGAGCCGGAAAAATGCTGCAGAAAAGACTCTAGTGGTTCTGCCAGCTCACTGCCTTGTTTAATAATAGAATTAAAAACAAAAATGCATTTACAAACAATTAACCTAAGCATCATTATTTCTTGTGGATACCCTAGCAAACATCTTGCTAAGTTCCAGTTGGGAGAAGCAGCTTTGGAGTGAATAAAAAATGTGATATTCTTACCATGATTTTCTAAGTTGAGAGAAATGGCTCCGAAGATATTTCGAAAAGACTGTTGGATGTGGGCAGTTCATAATGATTAATTTGGAAACCAACTGAGGATAATTTATGGCTGTATTCCATGCTACTGCACCTCCCCAATCATGGCCAACAAGCACACAATCTTTGTAACCTTTAATAAATAAATAAAGGATAACTTGTAGGTGTTTAATTTGCCCCATGAATATAAGAAATAATTTTATCAAGTGTAAGTTAATACAATAATTAAACCTGTAACGAAAAGAAAAGAAACTTTAGTGCTCATGATATTTCTTGTCAAGGCAGGCAAGGGGAAGAACTTTGAGATATAAATTCATCAAAAATTAGATTGGGATATGTTATGGAGAGTCAACGATCATTGTTCGGTACAGGGAAAATTTTGGACATGCTTTGGCTTTATTAGACCTGCTCAGTGAAGCAAAATCTAACAAGTATCTTATTTTTTTTTTTAGGGGCTTAGTTGGTCAAAGTTGATCGTGTATCTAGACATGTGTATATAGAGCTGGGTAAGATTTTTATGAGGAAGTGTCACAATTTCTCATAAATGCAGGCCTCCCACACTATGCCACTGATGTTTGTCCAAATGAAAGGCCACCCAACATTGGTTCATTTAGCTTGTCATGAGTGTTGTTGTGGGCATTATTATCAGTGCACAAGGAGTCTGAATCACAAGGTATTTTGCCTGACCATCAGACAGTTGCATCAATCTTCTACCCTGAATTGACATTGTTTCAATAACAATGAAAAGATGAAAAAGCAAAGTTGATCTCAACAGGATTTGAACTCAGAGTGCCCTAAAGGCTGTCAATCCACCACCTTCCATGTATCTATGAGGCCTGAGGACATAGTTTTTATATGAAAATTACTCATGGATTAGATTTAAAATAATATCAGATTTCCTAGTAATGTCTTTTGTATAATTTTATTATATTATAAAACATCTTGTAAAGACTGGAAAAGTCTCTTCTCTTCCCTCTCTTAAACAGTTTTTTTTAACTCCTTAGTGTTTTTAAAATTGTTATATTTGGGGATGGTCATTTTCCATTTTTCTTTCTTTGTAATTAATCACACAAACTATGTACTTCTTTTTCACTTCAGCTTTATTATTATTATTCTTATTTTAGTGCCCTTTGTCTGAAATCTTCACGCCCTGTGACCTCCTCAGTGACTCTCCATCACATGTGTCTCCACCTGTTCTGTTTAGACCAGTCTTCTTTAAAATCCTTATGCATAAAATTGGATAAAATGCTCAGTTGTGAATTTTTAATCATGTAGTTTAATACCTTTTACAGATAACTGGTGTAGTTGTATTTGGAATAAATTATAGTTCACACACTACTTTATTACAGAAGCTTTGTTGATTGATATAGAACAGCCAAACAGATAAGTTTGCTTCAGCCCCAAGTTCAATCTCACAACAAAACATCTTGAGAAAGTTTCTTTTACAAAATTACCTCAGGTCAACCCTAGCCTTATGAGTGAAACAGATTGAACAAAAACTGTGAAAATGCCCAAAGGATGGATTGTACCTGTATTTCAAAAGTACAGAGTTGTCACATACTGTGTCATGTTAATTCTTCATCTGTGGAATACTCAGCTACTTACATGCTTATTCAATGAGCAGGTAATTTAGTTGACTGATCAACTGAGTCTTCATTGTTAAAACTAATGGAGATAAATCACCTCACATAATTTACATACTTTTACTGATACATAATATACTTGTGACAGTCTCAAGATTTGAACTCTGAAATGGTACTATCAGTAATAACTACTGACCTATTCGCTTTATCTGAAAGTCTAAAATTACAAATCTAACTTTGAGCTGGGGTTGGAATGGAGTGTGATTTATAAAATATATTTATTCAGGAGAATGGTGGTTGAAATGTAAAGTTGTTGGGGCATCTGTTAATTGTTGAAATTTCATAAGTAATACATGTAATATATATATATATATATATATATATATAACACCACAGTAAAGTTAATGAATAACTGAAAGATTTAATACTAGTAAAAGAAACAACATTTGATTTAACTTAGATTGAAATATCAGCAACAAAATTAGTCTTTAGCTGGAACCTACCAAGAGTTTGAATAACTTCAGACACATCAGCAGATAGTTTTTCAATTGTGAAAAACTTCTTATCAGTAAATTTAGAAGAGAGTGAATATCCCCTTTGATCAAAAGCAACAACTCTGAAATGAAATGAAATATTTGAGAAAATCGTTAATATTCACCAAGTTATTCTAATAACATATTCACTTTATCTTTTTATTGACCAGATTGTTAGGCTGTTATAATGAATTTCCATCCTTCCTTCATTGTATCCTTCTTTACCATTTGGGCCATATTATTTGACTATAACTTTTTGTATTTGAGATTTTCCAAGCAATCTCATTTGATCTCTTGGATTAACACCTGATAACTGCATAGTTCTACCATTTTCTGTGAATCTTATAACAATCTCCAACACAGTGAAGCTTGTGCTACCAGGATTCCATAATCACTTCATTCACTGCACTTTGTTCACAAATTACTTTGCTTCAGATATGTTCCCCCATTAATATCCCCAATATGGATCTTTCTGTGGTCCTCTGTATCATAGCCATCCACTGTTCCTTCTCCTAGGCAGTACTCCATATCTCACTTGCATATAAAGGTGCAGGTAGAATGGTACAATTAAACATAAACGATGATGATGATGGTGATGATGATATGCAAGGTTTTCTCCTGCTGTGCTTTGAGTACATATTTAATCAGGGCAAATACCTTCCACTCTGCTCTTATCCTGAATGAGATTTGAATATTCTTGTCTCAGCATATATTTACTGCCAGTCCAAAGCAGACATACTCCTTCACCTCCCCAATTTTATCTCTTCCCACCTTTATTCAAACCTATTTGTATTTTGTTTGCATGTGGTATATTTTGAAGCCTACTGTTGAACTCTGGGAATTCAGTCTGTGACAGCAGAGTCTGTGGCTGTGCTAAATGTTTTGCAACTGGAAGTGTTGTCAATAGCTGGCTCTTGAGGTTGATTCTACCATTCCAGTCAATGTCACTGATGGTCATTTAAAAAAATGCAGTGAAGAGCTTGGGAGAGATAGTATCCCCTTCACTGAAGTCATTCCCAACTGGAACTCTTATCAGTGGTGAGAGGAGAGCTATGTCTGAGATACATCCCAATCTCACCTTCTTGAAAAGTTTGATGCCTCAAACTCCTTGCATCTTCAGAAACAACAGCATGGCATAACTTGATGCTATTAAAAGCCTTTCCATTATGTAAATAACACTGCAAGGCATTGAACCAGCATCGCTATAGTCAACCAACTGAAACCAGCGGGGGGGGGGGGATGAATACTAATTAATAATTTATATTTTCTATTGGTTAAAACCAATTGACTGTGGGTGGGCATGCTAGATACTGGGGCACTGCCTTAAAGGGTACTTATTTTATCAACCTTTATTTTTTAAACTGATGTGAAGACAGATTCAGAGGTACATATACACACAGACACAGACAGACAGACAGACACATACAAACACACACACACACACACACGTAAGACATAAGAGATAAGCTTGGAAAGAGAGGAAGTAAAAAAAAGAAACTTGATGTCAGATGAAGTTAGCAAGGAGAGAAGCAGAATTTAATAGGTTTACCAATGAAGATCAGAAGCAAGATGTTGTTCAGACTGCAAGGCAGAGAATCAAGACGTCATAAGGGAAAAGTGTTCATGGAATGATAATGGCACATTTGGTCTCACTGGCATTAAGAAGTAAAAAACACAGAGATGTTATTATGAAAGGCTGTGGAGGCTGTGGATAATGCTTGAGAGGAAGAGAATTTTTCTAGAGTAATGCCAACAGAGATCTGTCATTCCAGTTGACAAAATCCTGATACAAAAAGCAATTAAGAATATAAAGGAAGGAAAGGCTCTTGGTCATTCAGGAATACCAATGAGAATTGGGAAGACTTTCATTGTAGTGTCATCAATGTGTGGCAGGCATATGACAATGGCCAAGTATTCATCAGCCTGAGAAAGGCATTCTCAAGCTATCTTGCTCTGTGGTTTGGTGGTCACTGAGGTAGCTAGGAGTAGATGAATGGTTTGTAAGAGCCACACAAACAATGTATAGAGGTGGAATCAAGAAGATAACAGTCAACAATGGGTACAGCAATGAAATTTGTATACATGTAGGGATTCCTCAAGGCTCAATTCTGAGTCCCTTTCAATTTATTATACACAGGACTTTCATATGAATTCACAGTGAGAATGCCTATATGCTGATGACCCAGTTCTTACAGCTAAAACAGTAGTTGAATGAGAGAGAAGATACTAGAAGTGGAGGCAAAACCTAGAATCATGAGGCCTTGTCCTTGCTTGATATACAGAAAGGATATAGCTAACAATTCCTTAGAGTGAGGACTTTATAAACTGTGAATATACAAGAGATATAGTGGAATTGCAGGCAGGCTTACAGAGAAAACAGACTTTGTGTGAAGCAGATGCACTGAAGTAATAAACAGTAAAAGAAGACAGGAAAATGTTCTTCTTCAATGTGTGGATGGTTTCCTAGAAATAGTTAATTGCTTCTGTTATCAAGGTAATCTAATAAGCAATATTAACGGATGTTCCAAAGGGTATAACAGTGATGGTAAGAATGTGCTAGAGAATGTTCAGGGAGCTTTTATCTCTGTTGGTGTCGTAAAGGATATCTCTCTCAAAGTGAAAAGTAGTTTGTATGATACATGGGTATGAACTGCAAGGCTGTATGGCAGTGAGACAGAGACCTTAAATGTTGAGGATTTGTAAATTGATAATTATTTACATACAATAAGTTGAGACAACTTGTTGTATGCTAGCTGTTGACGAAAGTGTAGTAAAAAAAAGACATTAAACTGATAACACCATTGTCCCTACACTAGAGAGAGACAACATAAATAATAAGAAAAATAGCCAGGAATGTCAACAGCATAAAAGAAGAAACTGTGTCAACAGTAAGCATGCCCAAAGAACTTTTACTGATTTTGCTATGCATTACACATTCAAACTAGTTTGGTTTTTTTATTGGTAGTTCATACTTTATAGCTTTCAACATTAATCTTACTCTTTACTCTTTTACTTGTTTCAGTCATTTGACTGCGGCCATGCTGGAGCACCACCTTTAATTGAGCAACTCGACCCCGGGACTTATTCTTTTGTAAGCCCAGTACTTATTCTATCGGTCTCTTTTGCCAAACCGCTAAGTAACGGGGACATAAACACACCAGCATTGGTTGTCAAGCAATGCTAGGGGGACAAACACAGACACACAAACACACACATGCATATATATATATATATATATACATATATACGACAGGCTTCTTTCAGTTTCCATCTACCAAATCCACTCACAAGGCTTTGGTCGGCCCGGGGCTATAGTAGAAGACACTTGCCCAAGGTGTCACGCAGTGGGACTGAACCCGGAACCATGTGGTTGGTAAACAAGCTACTTACCACACAGCCACTCCTGTACCTTATTTAGAAAAGTTTACAAACTTGTTGTAGGCTAGGCTGTTTGAGTACAGAGATTCCTTTCTTTCTATAAAACATAAGTTCTATCACACTGTATTGTACATTGGGACAACCAATGCCTTGTCAATGTGAAATTGGTAGATGGAAACTGTATGGAAGCCGTTGCATGTGTGTGCATATAATTTACATTCTGTATAAATGTAAATAATGACAAACAAGCATTGGGCAGAAAACATTAGGATTCCTTGCAAACAAATTGTCTTGCAGCTTGGTACTTTGAAAGGCAAGTGGAATAAAAATTATAATACATGAAAATCAAGTAAAGATTAGAAACATGAAGGGCTTCTGGATGTAAAACAATACCACAACATGTCACAAAATGTATTTGTTAAACTTGGGAAAACAGGTGTAAAAATGAACAAACAAATGATAACATGAAAACTGAGAAAACTGATGCTTGTTGAAAGGGAAATTTATTAGTTCAAGTCTAGTACAAAATATATAAAAAATGGTATATAAGTATCATGAAATTTTAATTTAATTTCTATTTTTTAATAGCAAGGATGTGAAACAAATCTGATGATGTGTTTAAATCAAAGTTTTATAATTACAGGTGAAGTAAGTTAGAATCTTACCTGTAATTTTTACAGAACTCAACTATTTGAAAGCGCCAGGAATACCAACATTCTGGGAAACCATGGACGAAAAGCATCAGGGGCTTATTTTTATCTCCAATACTAACATAGTGGACATTAACATTCTGCAAAACAGATAAAAATAATAATAATAATGATGATAATAATAATAATAATAATAATAATAATAATAATAATAATAATAATAATAATAATAAATGATAATAATAATAATAATAAATGATAATAATAATAATAATAATAATAAATGATAATAAAAATAATAATAATAATAATAATAATAATAATAATAAATGATAATAATAAATGATAATAATAATAATGATAATAAATGATAATAATAATAATAATAATAATAATAATAATAATGATAATGAATGATAATAAATGATAATAATAATAATAATAATAATAATAATAATAATAATAATAATAAATGATAATAATAAATGATAGTAATAATAATAATAAATGACAATAATAAATGATAATAATAATAATAATAAATGATAATAATAATAATAATAATAAATGATAATAATAATAATAATAAATGATAATAATAATAATAATAATAAATGATAATAATAATAATAATAATAATAATAAATGATAATAATAATAATAATAAATGATAATAATAATAATAAATGATAATAATAAATTATAATAATAATAATAATAATAAATGATAATAATAAATTATAATAATAATAATAATAATAAATGATAATAATAAATTATAATAATAATAATAATAATAATAAATGATAATAATAAATTATAATAATAATAATAATAATAAATGATAATAATAAATGATAATAATAAATGATAGTAATAATAATAATAAATGATAATAATAAATGATAATAATAATAATAATAATAAATGATAATAATAAATGATAATAATAAATGATAATAATAATAATAATAATAATAATAAATGATAATAATAATAATAATAAATGATAATAATAATAATAATAATAAATGATAATAATAATAATAATAATAAATGATAATAATAATAATAATAATAATAAATGATAATAATAATAATAATAATAATAATAAATGATAATAATAAATGATAATAATAATAATAATGATAATAAATGATAATAATAATAATAAATGATAATAATAAATGATAATAATAATAATAATAATAATAATAATAATAATAATAATAAATGATAATAATAATAATAATAAGAAGAAGAATAATAATAAATGATAATAATAATAATAATAATAAATGATAATAATAATAATAATAATAATAAATGATAATAATAATAATAATAATAATAATAAATGATAATAATAAATGATAATAATAATAATAATGATAATAAATGATAATAATAATAATAAATGATAATAATAAATGATAATAATAATAATAATAATAATAATAATAATAATAAATGATAATAATAATAATAAGAAGAAGAAGAATAATAATAAATGATAATAATAATAATAATAATAAATGATAATAATAATAATAATAATAAATGATAATAATAATAATAAATGATAATAATAATAATAATAATATTAATAGTAGTGGTAGTAGTAGTAGTAGTAGTAGTAGTAGTAATAATGATGATGATTTCAAATTTTGCCACAAAGACAGCCATTTGGAGGTAGAGATGAGTTAATTACATCAACCCCAGTGTTCAACTGGTAATTAATTATCAACCCTGAAAGGATTCAAGGCAAAGTCAACCTCGGCAGAATTTGAACTCAGAATGTAGTGATGGGCAAAATACTGCTAAGCATTTCGTGCAGCCAGCGAACAATTCTACCAGCTGGCCACCTTAATAACAACAACAACAACAATAGATAAATGAACATGTGTGTGTGTGTGCGAATGAATAGATAAATAGCAATGTTAACAATTAATAACTGATAGAGTTAATTAGCTTCTTTCTTATGTAAATTAATTTGTTTTAAAGTATTGCAACAAAAGTAAGAATAGAGTCCTAAAAAGGTTCCAATAATGGAAAAGGCTTAATGCCTTTTGTTAGTTAATTCTATGCAAAGTTGGTGGCAGAGGTAAAACATTAAGTCCACAGTTTGTAAAGTGTTTTCTGTGATCCCTTACAATTCCTATTTCATACACATTTAAATCAGTTCTTTTTATATATCTGTTTCTATATGTATGTCACATACAGTTCATATAGTTATTTTGTCTGCCGTTACGTTCTGAGTTCAAATTCCGCCAAGGTCGACTTTGCCTTTCATCCTTTCGGGGTTGATAAATTAAGTACCAGTTACGCACTGGGGTCGATGTAATCGACTTAATACCTTTGTCTGTCCTTGTTTGTCCCCTCTGTTTAGCCGGTTGTGGGTAGTAAAGAAATATATAGTTCCATTTGTGATGTAGAATGTTTGTATCTATAGCTTGTATTTATTTATTTACTTTGTAAAAATATGTAATAAAGATTTAAATAATAAACATTTAATTGATCTGAATGAATATGTTTTATTTTGTGAATTCATCTTTTATTTCCTGAAACTGTAAAGCACATCATATCCGTCAAAGATATTTCAAAGAGGTAAATAAGCAATACTTTTGAAATTTGTTTCAATTATATTAAAAAGTGTGGGGGTGCAATGGCCCAGTGGTTAGGGCAACAGACTCGTGGTCGGAGGATCGTGGTTTCGATTCCCAGACCGGGTGTTGTGTGTGTTTATTGAGCGAAAACACCTAAAAGTTCCACGAGGCTCTGGCAGGGTGTGGTGGCGACCCCTATTGTACTCTTTCGCCACAACTTTCTCTCACTCTCTCTTCCTGCTTCTTGAGTAATGCTGCGATGGACTGGCATCCCGTCCAACTAGTGGGGAACACATACGCCACAGAAACCGGGAAACCGGGCCCATGAGCCTGGCTAGGCTTGAAAAGGGTGACAAAATTGGAACGAAATATTAAAAAGTATTGTTTTCATCAACTGGCAGGATAAAAAAATTTTAATTCCTTGCTTATGTTTAATATACAAACATGATGTTTTCAAATATGCTGACTTATACCATGGAATTTCCGCAAGTCCTACTAGTTGCAAATAACTCTTTGCTGTCCAAAGGTGGTATTAATATTTGTAAATTTTAGAAAGGATTTCTGTTCAATTCACTGAGCAAACCTTCGAAAGATAACTGACACAATTAAAGTACTTTACAGAGATACAAAATCCTCACCTCTGATAATGAGTTTGAGATGTTTGATGTAACTTCATGAGTTCTTCAAGGTAATACTTTCGTGCCCTTCCTGTTTATCATTACTCTTGATTACACTTTAAGTATTAATAGAGAAAATACATGGAACTAATAGATTTTGCAGATAATCTTGCACTTTTTGCCATTACCTTGGGTGATAAACAAGATCAACTAATATTCCTTAACCCTTTCGTTACTGTATTTATTTTGAGATGCTCTGTGTTTCTTTCTCATTAAGCTAGTGTTAGGAGCATAAATTGTGACTAAGGTTTGGTGGAAGGTTTTAATTCAAAATTTATGAAAGCATGACATTTGTACTCCAGAGCCAGAGGCGGTTTTTGGTGGGGTGGTATCAAAAGGGTGAAGAGAGCAGCAAACTGCGTTGGGCTCTGTCGAAATCATGAAAGAACAGAATACATTCATCTTTGTCAGTTACTGCATATGCTTCTAAATAAATGAAGGTTTGCTTTTGAGGGACAAAAAATTACTTTTTAAGGACTTTAAATATAACATGACCCTTTTTCTTTTCTAGGGACACTTTTTGAGAGAAAGCTCTACATATGTACTTTCATGTTGTCCTGTATTTGAATGTCTATAGTATTTGTTCAAGTTATCAGATAAGTAAAGTTACAGCAAACATAAACCGAAAATTAGTAGAATGCAAGAAGAGTTGTCACAAAAATGTGAGTTCAAACTATCAACAACGGAATTTTTATCAAACGTAGACAGAAAAAAAAGAAATTGAGCTCTTACTATTATCTACAAGTTGACAAGGTTCAGAATCTAGAACACTGACCTCTAGATTTAACAGTAGAGTTAGAAGCAAAAAATAGAAGCACTCGAAATTTATATCATGTTCAAGTATGGTTAGCAATAAGTAAATCTTATCAACCATTTGAAAAGTTTCACTATCATTTTACAAGAATGATATCCATTCTGAGATGGTATTTGTATATATATAACTGTAACACTGCCAGGTATCCCTCCCACAACTTAATACACACACACACACACAGAGTCAGAGAGTGAGAGAGAGAGAGAGAGAGAGAGAGAGAGAGAGAGGTTTTTTAGTAGACAAAGGTACTGTTTTGTTTGCCTAGTATAGTATGACCTAAAAGTATGTTCTCTCTCTTGTAAGGGTTATGTCTGTGTATATCAGCTGGCACTGATGTTCCACAATAGTGTTTCTAGATAGTCACTTGATCTGCTAGAAATGGCACTCAAGTCTTTAAATTAGACAAAACCATTTCAAAGAATGAATTCAATGAGTAGTTCTTGATGTACAAAAATACGTGGAGGCACATGGCCTAGTGGTTAGAGCAGCGGACTCACAGTCGAGGGATCACGGGTGATGTGTGTATTTATGAGCGAAATACCTAAGCTCCGCGTGGCTCCGGCCGAAGGTAATGGCGGACTTCTGCTGACTCTTTTGCCACAACTTTCTCTCACTCTTTCCTCCTGCATCTTGCAGCTCACCTGCAATGGACCGGCATCCCATCCAGGTGGGGAACCTATATGCCAGGAAACTGGCCCTTATGAGCCAGGCATGGCTTGAGAAGGAACAAACAAACGACAAGGATGTACAAAAACACAGCCTGGATTATTTTCATCATTAGTCTGTCCAATCAGAGCCAACCTAGGGATAAGCAATAACAATCAAATTCACCTTTATCCATATTAGACAAAGTGGTACCCTATACAAAAAAGATGTGCTAATATATCATCACCATCATTGTCATCATCATCATTTCTGATGTTCATTTTTCCAAGCCAGCATGCGCTGGTTGGAATTTGTTGAGATAGATTTCCTTGTCACCAACCCTCACCTGTTTCCAAGTAAGGTAATGTTTCCTTATAACCAGACCTGCTTTCTAAGAAGATTGGAAATAAAGCACACCGATTCTGTGATGGCGACACTTGCTTATAACAATCACATGAGTTCAAGGTTAGGATACAATAACACACTCACACACACACACATACACATGATGGGCTTCTTTCAGCTTCTGTCAACCATATCCACTCACGAGGCTTTGATAAACCCAGAGTTATTGTAGGAGATACACACCCAAGATGCCACACAATGAGACAGGACCCAAATTATGAGATTGAGAACATCTGTGGACATGTTTACAAAGTCAGAAAACAGCACAGCTCCCATGACTTTTGGAAACATTTTTTCACACTAAGAGTTGCTGAAGCATGGAACAAACTGCCAGCATCAGTTGTTAGTTGTCGGAGCACTGCATCCTTCAAAACTTCCATGCTTCCTGAGATTCGCCAACACTACACCTGACTTTCTCTCCTCCATATACACGCAAGCATGTATCTGACTCATACACTGTTCACTTTCCAGACATTTGTACATTACTGCATGTGCTTTATATGCACTTTTGACAAGTTGTGGTGCACCAGAGCACTGTATACAATAATTTCATTATTAAATTACTATTTTATTGCACAGCCATGTCTACATTGCATAAGCTATGAAAAAGTCATTCAGACGGTTGTATTTTACTAGTAAGAAAAGTAATTTTTCCTCATCGGTCATTGGTATTTTCAACATTTGCTCTCATTACTATTTTATAACTTATCAAGATGTTACAAGCTCACTGACCTTTTTGGTTAGATAACAAATTTACTATTAGAAATTTAATGGATTAATATCTATTATTTTTTACTTGTTTCAGTCACTAGACTATGGCCCTGCTGGGGCACCACCTTGAAGAATTTTAAGCCGAACAAATCAACCCCAGTATTTGTTTTTAAAGTCTGGTATTTATTCTATCAGTCTCTTTGTGTACATAAATATATTTATGTAAATTCCAGTTCTACTTCTATACAAATATCATATCTCCAATATATATACAGTCCAGTCTTTGTTGCAGAACCTCAATGACTTATGCACCTCAGTGACTGTAAGAGCTATGCCTGTGGAGCACAAGCTCCCCATAGGGCTTCTCATCTTGGAGAGGTCAAAGGATAGGGGTGAGACTAATAAGGACTACCTTTCCTAAAGGTAAAAAAGCCCTTGCATAGGATCAAAACCCCTATCTATCTAGAAAATAGCAATTACAGCAGCATTTATGATAATTCAGAACCAATAAGATCTGAGAGAGAGTAAGGCCATTCCTTGCCTGACAGCCCAGAGTCAAAAACAGGGGGGAAAAGTCATTGATAACTTGTGCTCCATAGGGAGCAAAGGACTTGTGTAAGGAAGTAATATATGCAGTAGAAAGATGAGGGAGAACAACAAAAAATATATAATAAAAGATGAAGATCTTCTAAACTCAGTGGAAGGAATTTGGAAGCTGGAGCTTAACTTTGGCTTTATGGTATGAAGTGAATGAAAGAAAAATCTCTCCTTGAATAACTGTCAGTTTATGATATATGACATTAGCAGCTAAGTCCGGGGAGGGGGGGGGTTACCCAGTCAGTTGGAAGACAAAGGGAAACATGGGCAAAGTGGCAAAGGCTGATCTAAGAAAATTAAGATGTTGTGGGAGAGAAGTGTGTACAGATAGATAATGGTATGCTTGCATTAAGAGATTCTGAAAACAATGAGGTGTGGGAGTATAACTAAGAAGGTATATTATTACATGTAGAGAATGCATGGGAGAAAGAGAGTCTCCTTAATGTGAACCCAACAGAGAGACCAAATAAGAAGAGAAAAAGAAAAGGAGGGAAAAGGTAAAAAAAACCTCTGTTACAAATGTGCTGCTGTTATCTCAAGCAACATAGTTGTGGTCAGGTACAGAGAAACAGCCTCCACCAGGTGACGCGTCCCCTTCAAAAATTCACCAGCCCCCATCGGGCCACGTATCTCCTTCTTAAAAAAACTGTCTCTCTGTACTAGACCACAACTATGTTGCCTGAGATACACCAGCACATCATCCTCACCAGCTCCCATCAGGCCATGTATCTCCTTCTTAAAAAAACTAGCAACAAGTCCTATCTATCCATCTATCTATCTATCTGTCTGTCTGTCTTTCTCTCTATCTGTCTATCTGTTTATCTGCCTATCTATCTATTCATCTATTTGTCCGGCTGGCTGGCTGTCCTTCCTTCTTTCTTTCTTAAAATTGTCAGACCATGGTAATTTCTGTATTTTACTAAAAGAGGATTTTTTTCTTTTTGGGAGTTTTTCTTTCTATTACTTGTTCATTTCTCCTGTCATTTTCACAAATACTTTCACTCATACTATCTTCCCTTAACTTCTCTGAGCTTGATGTCCCCTGTTTTATTCTGATACTATACTTCACTCTCCCTTTTCACCTCTCCAACCTCTCCTACTAGCAACATTACTCTGTTGTCTTCTCTGTACTAGATTCCATGGCAAAATGAGGGAGTTAATATTTAAGAGGGTAAGAAGAAGCAATGGTTCCATGTCAGATGTTGAGAGGCTAGAATGTGCTGGAAGGACAAACCCAGGTGTCTAGAGATACAAGCCTACCCCACATTATATAAGGATGGCTGAGAATAGCTGGAAAGAAGACAGAAAATCAAACTGCATTTCATTTAGTCTAATTTTGTTCCTAATTCATTGGACACTAACTAACTCTCTCCGTAACTTCCATGACCTGTCTAGCAATTTGATCTTTTCTAATTACTTCAATCTAAGGTATTTCCTTTACTCTTGTAGCAGCTGACTATAATGCTGCTATACAAGTCATTTGGGGTAATACCATCCCATATAAACAATCAGACAACCATACATTTATACTATTCTGCCAGATATTTTAAGCATCTCAGCAGCAATTCTTGATAGACCAGTTTTCCCTGTCTTTATCTCCTTAATTACCTTATTTATTATACTACTGTCAACTAGGATACATATACAATCCACTTTAGTAGTCTAAGTCATTAGATTGTGACCATGCAGGGGGGGGGTACTGCTGTCAAAGGTTTCTGTCAACAGTACTGACTCCATTACTTAACTTATCAAATCATAAAATTACATATTTGAAAAAGAGACACAGTTTGATATACCAACAAACATAAACATCGCACACACACAATGTGCTTTAGTATAGTTTTTCAACAACCAAATTTTATTCACAAGGTATCGGTCAACCCAAGTCTATAGAAAGAGACACTTGCTCAAGGTGCCACACACTAGGATTGAGTCCCAAGCCACAAGGTTGTGAAGGGAAATTCTTAACCTCACAGATAAGATTATATAAAAAGATATTTTCATAAAAATTTGTAAGTTCATAAAGTACATAACTAACTATGTTACTGCCTCACTAATGTCTATGGTTTCAGAAATTTTGTGCTTGAGTACTTAAAAATACAAGTTAACCTAAATCATGTGAATACAACTAATTGTTCCAAAGATAAATGTAACTTGGTACATTCATTTTGCGACTGACAAATAAGAGGTAAGGTTACAGCATTTTTAGAGCATGGTGATCATCTAAAGCTGAGGTTCTCAACTGGGATCCAAATGACCCTTGGAGGTCTACATAGGATTTTATTGCTAAAATTTATGTACAATAAACTGGTTACATTTCTACATTACACAAAATATTTTAACAATTTTTTTTATATGATATATAATGATATTTAAATCTAAAAATATTACAGGATTTTTTAAACTTCAAATAGCTATAAGGGTCTAACTGAGCAAAATAAGAATCAAAGGGTCCATAGGTAAAAAATGATTGAGAACTGCTGATCTAAAGAGAGAAGTTGTTTTCCAAAGATGAAATCCAGCAGTGAATCAAATTCTTATCCAAGTCTGCTGGAACCTATTAAGAACGAATCTATACATATGATAATAATATAACATTAAAATCTGAAATACCAAATACATAGTGAAAAATATTTGTCAAATCTGAATATTTTCCAAAAGTTTAGAAGTATGAACAAGTTCTTATTTTGTCATCATTGGCAAGTATAGTCTAGTCATAACTTGCTAATGTGAAAGTGAACAAACTTATAAATGATAAGTAAATGTATAGAAATGTAACAACATAAAATAATAGGGTTTAGTTTCTAGACAATTTTATGTTCCTCCATCAATGATTATACACTTCAGCACAAATAATAGTCCATGAATTACTGTATTCAAGAAGACCTGTCCACCACAGCAGGACTGATACAGGTGCTGGTACTTCAGAAAAGCATTAGTGCTGGTATCACATAAAAAGCACCCAGTACACTCTGTAGAGTGGATGGCATTAGAAAGGGCATCCAGCCATAGAGACCACACCAGAACAGACAATGGAGCCTGGTGCAGCCCTTGACCGTACCAGCTCCAAGCAAACCATTCAACCCATGCCGGCATAGAAAATGGATATTAAATGAAAAATGATGATGAGCTAATAACCTAACACAGTTTGCTTATTATGGAGATGGCATCTCAGAATTACTCTTTTCTGAAAATTAAATGGTTCAGTTCATAAGAAAAGACTGTAATGTGGTCTGTTGAAAGGGGCAAAGTGCTTTAGTTTCTTTTAAGTAAACATAAACTATATCTGACAGCAGTAATTCAAAGCATTTATTTATATTAGAGGGGTTAAAAAGATTAAATAACTACAAAAAAAAATAATAAAAGGAATAACTTGACTGTAAAGCAAAACACTGAAGCATATATATATATACATTTCTTTTTTTAAAACAAAAACCTGAGTATAAAGCCAAGAATATTGAAGCTTATCTATTTTGTTAATATGAAGTCAACTAGGATTGATAAGTTTTTTTCTTCTTTGTGACTAATCTTTTCCAAGTAAACAAAAAGAAGGTTCCATTTATTATATTTTAAAGTACCAGTAACCAAGCCGACATACAAACTGTTTACTTTATAAATAATGTAGTTTCTCACCTTCTTCTATTTGGATTTAAAAATATAAAAAAGCAACATTTCAACAGGTGAGAACATGTTCATTTTAAAATAAATTCAAATAAGCTAAAAACAATAAACTGTTTTTCAGTAAGTTTTCATGAAGAAAAGTTTTTAAATGGTTTCAAATTTTGGCACAGGGCCAGCAATTTTTGAGTGGAGGGGTAAGACAATTATATCGACTCCAGTACTTGACCAGTATTCATTTTATCTTATTTGAAAGGATGAAAGGCAAAATTGACCACAGTGGAATTTGAACTCAGAATGCACAGATGGATGAAATGCTGCTAAGTAATTTGTTTAGCATGGTTCTGCCAGCTCATTACCTTAATAGTTTTTAAAATAATACTAATTAGAAAAGGATGATAAACAAAAAAACAAAAAAACTCATGCTTAATGCCTATTAAAAAGAATACAAGGGGTTCGCTATAGGTGAAAAACCATGAAGTTAGCTCTAATAAGGAGAGGCAGTGCTCATGACTAATGAGAATGGTCAACTACAACACAAAACTTGTATTTTATCAAAGAGTTGAGGAAACAAATGCTAGTAAGATACAAGTGACCATCATGTACCATTTTACACTCACAATGCCTGCTGGTTAGTGAACATTTTCAAAAGATCAAAGCCTTTAGAAGTCCCGTTGCTACTAGCGTAGCAACAGTGTGTGCCACCTGTAAAAACTGGAAAAGTCTCTTCCTTCTCTTAAACTGTTTTTTTTTAACTCCTAAGTGTTTTTAAAATTGTTATATTTGGGGATGGTCATTTTCCATTTTTCTTTCTTTGTAATTAATCACACAAACTATATACTTCTTTTTCACTTCAGCTTTATTATTATTATTATTATTATTATTATTATTTTTCCACCCCCGGACCCCATAAAAAACACATATTGCCTACAGTAGACCCAAAAGTGCTGCCTGGGGTGGATTGCCCTTACTGCCCCGCTCCTCCAGCTATACTAGTGCCTCTTGCATCAGTCAAAGTTCACTTTGGTAAATGCTCAGTTCAGCCCTTTTGCATTCAGATCACTCTGTCCAATATAATGCTTATTTACCCACTTTGCTTTGAATTAATCCTGTATTATCTCATAGCTTTGAAATTTTGATAATGTGATTGTATATTTTTAAAATGGCATTGTAGGCTGGATGTGAGAGGCTGGATGTGGCTGGTTTAAATGCTAAAGGATTAAACAGTTGAAAGACAGGTTATTCGAGAGATGATTGAATGCAGTTCTGAGAAGAAAATATTGGGTAGAAGTGTATTATCACAAAAGCAGAGAGGTGAGAAGAAGGTGGAGAACTAGGAGGAAGATGGAAGGAGAGGGTAAAGAGAGACAAGAATTGCAACCAAATGGATTTAGATGGATTGTAAGAATGGGTGTGTTTAGCAGAGTAGCAGTTCAGAAGACAAATACAGGACAACTTGACTATTTGAAAAGTATTGCAGAATTGCTAGTAAGATTAGAATAGCATTTTTTGGTAAATGTGGTCTACAGTATACATGTATGTGTCATAAGGGCTCCATTCTTATTCCAGATGTATGAGCATTAAAGTGTAAGGCAAATTTAATATTTCATAACAAGTAACAACTTTAGTATTAACTTTTGACAAAAGTTCTTAAGAATAACAGACTTCAATTATTTTATATAAGCAAGATTTGTTTCTAGTGGGTCTAGATTTTTAGTTGATGAATAGAGAACTAAATCAAAGTAATGCACTGGATTGGTGAGTTGTATTCCCTCAGGATGGGCCACATTTGTTCATTGCTCTCAATGGTAAAACAGATACTAGCGTATTTGATGTAGTAAGGTGAGAGATTTTAATAACTTAAAATTACAAATTTAGTGATAAGAACAATATGTATCTAAGCAACTAATTCTACAAAAAAGGGAAAGAAAAAGAAGTGACAATCTTGAAAATTACTATAACAGTTAGTAACAGATGCAGAGAGATGTCTGTTTGTTAGTAATACAGAGACAACTCTGGATATGTTCCAGTCTTAACAGATTTCATCAGCAATAAATTCTAAGACATACAATTCATGGTAAGACTGACCAAAGGGATAGAATTTCTTCATGAGTGAACACTTTCATGTTGCTATAACTTATTAGAATGACTGGAAAATTATCCAGGAGATGCCTGCTGCATGAAAATATAAGAGTAAAATGGATGCTAATATTCTTGACACAAGACGTTTTAATTAAACCCATGTCCTTAGTGATGAGAACAATCATTATATAAATGATTAATTTTGGTAATTAAAATATCTTAATATCTTGTATCACTATATCAGGTAAGTTAGTATACACTTTACTATTAAGTTTACATGTGGCAGGTATCCCTGAGTAATTTTTCCTGGTCGTTTTTAATAATACAATACGTTTTTAATAATACATTTATAGTATATACATTATCTAGAAAGAGATGCTATAGCTGAAATCTTTGTATAATAGAGAGAATTTAGGACACATTGTAGAACATGCTAGTGGGCAGTAGAAATATTTCTTTATTTGAGATTAACAAAGGATTAAACTATAGAACTGAAGTAAATTGACAGGTTACAATCTACTATAATAATTTATTCTTAGAATGCATTCTTGCAGGAATTGCATTTACCTAGGAACACAACCAAAATGGTAACAATTCATAATTTCTTCCAGATGTCTGCAGACTGAATGACCAGCATAAATTATTTCAAATCGTAATTGTATCATGGTGTTTAGCAAAGCATAGGAATAGAATGATGCCTTTGAGCAATGTTCGACAAATCTCTCCCCCATAATACATCTTCCTAACCTCCTCCCTCCACTGTATTCCTTTCCCCTCCAACTCAGCTTTTGCACTCTTATCAACTTACCAGCTCTCTCTCACCCTATCTAATCTCCTGTACCACTTCACTTGTATTCACTCCTCTGTAACTTCACTACTATCCTCTCTCTCTCTCTCTCTCTCTCTCTCTCTCTCTCTCTCTATATATATATATATATATATATATATATATATATATATATATATATATATCACTTGATCACGTGACTGACCAGGCTACCAGATGTTGCTACACATCGCTGGTCACAATGCGCTTCGCATTGTTTTAGCCTTCAAATGACGCCACCCCGCTGGCTAAGCAGGCAGGCCAACAGAAAAAAGAGAAGTTGTGGCCAAAGAGTATGGCAGGGATCGCCACCACTCCCTGCCAGAGCCTCACGGAGCTTTAGGCGTTTTCGCTCAATAAACACTCACAATGCCAGGTCTGGGAATCAAAACCATGATCCTACGACCCCAAGTCCGCTGCCCTAACCACTGGGCCATTGCGTCTCCACATACACACACACACACACATATGTATATACTAATACATCTGTTTGTTTTCTACACCACCTATCTTCGTCTTTTTTTTTTTTGGTGAACTCTCCCCCTATATATATATATGTATGTATATATATATATATATGTGTATATATATATATGTGTATATATATATCTACCTACCTAAGACCCAGCCACCCACCTACCACCCAACATAAACCTACCTCCCTCCCTACCTACTTACATACCTACCTATCTATCTATCTATCTATCTATCTATCTATCTATCTTTTCCAACAAGGATAACCACCTATTACCTTTACAGCATGACACCTGTTTCTGTCCCCCTATCATACTTTAACCACTCATCACCTGACATAAAACCATCTCCTTCAGTACTTATGTTCCCCATTCACTCGAGGGGTCTTGTCTTGCAAGTCACTTGGTGAACTTGCAGGTGCTGGTGCCATGTAAAAAGCACCCAGCACACTCTGTAAAGTGGTTGGCACTAGAAAGGGCATCAGGTTGTAGGGGCCATGCAAAAGCAGACGGTAGAACTTGATGCAGTCCTCTGCTTCACCAGCTCCAGTAAAACTGTCCAACCTGTGTCAGCATAGAAAATGAATGCTAAATCATGATGATGATGTTGATGATGATGATGTTCTGAGGAACAAAAGGTTCTAAAAGTTCACAAGATGAATTATTAATAAAACTTGATAAAAAGAATGGTATACACAATTTTAAAGAGAAGTAGCATTTTTTATATATATGTGTGTGTGTGTGTATATATATGTGTATATATATATATATATATATATATATATATATATATATACATATTAGAGGGAAACCACTATGTGGACACCCTTATGCTAGAAATAGATCCGCTATGGTCTTATCACTAAGAAATGTTCTCAAGAAAAATTTACTCGATTACGTTTTGGTTGTTTTGCTAAATTTTTCTTGAGAACATTTCTTAGTGATAAGACCATAGCGGATCTATTTCTAGCATAAGGGTGTCCACATAGTGGTTTCCCTCTTATATGTATTTAATACAATTTTACTGAACCTTCAGTTATTTTATATGCTAGACCACTGGTGTGAAATCGATGTTAATTTAATTAATCGATGTTAATTTAATTAATATCTAATTTCTCATCCTCATTTTAAATTTAAATTTATATATATATATACACATATAGATAGGTAGATAGATAGATAGATAGATAGATAGATAGATACATAGATTGATTGATAGATAGATAGATAGATAGATAGATAGATAGATAGATAGATAGATAGATAGATAGATAGATAGACAGATAGATAGAGAGATAGATAGATAGATAGATAGATAGATACGTAGGTAGGTAGGTAGGTAGGGAGATAGATAGATAGATAGGTAGATAGATAAATTATCTCTCTAAAACAAACTTTGTTTCACTCATTGGACTCCACAACAAAAAGAATTTGGGACCCAGTGTCATAGAAGATTGCGTCTGTCACTAATTTAACAGTGTGTGCCTGGTTGGAGTGGAAAGTGTTCTAAAAGCAAATTATGTGCCACAGATAATTGGTAAACAGTTCTCTTTCTTGTTGCAGATTTCATTTTCCTTTTTTTTTTATTTCAATTTAAAAAAAATATTTTAACATTACTTTTTATATTTTCACATTGAGTGGAACAATAAAATTTCTTGTAAGTCAGACCACCTCATGGTCCTAGCAGACAAAATGGAAAAGGCATTTCCCTGGAGGATGGTGAGGGAAATGTGTGGAACAGCTATCCTGACTCACTTGTGGATTACTAATAGCAGTGAGCAGGGGTGTGGTCTAGGAGCCAAGAACACCAGAGGTCTCCACTGCCACAGGTTCAACCATACGCCTGTCAGAGAGTGACTGATACCATGACAGTTTGCTTTTCTCAGCCTGACAAGCAGTGGAGCCTGGGCTGATAGCTGAATACACCAAGTTGTTGCTGGAGAAGGTGTCACAGCATGTGGCATCCCAGATGTAATCAGTATATTAACCCTTTCGTTACTGTATTTATTTTGAGATGCTCTGTGTTTCTTTCAATTACTTTAAATATAACAAAGAATTTAGTAAAATAACTTAGTTATCATTCAGCTAGTGTTAGGAACATAAATTGTGACTAAGGTTTGGTGGAAGATTTTAATTTGAAACTTATGAAAACAAGACATTTATACTCAGAGCCAGAACCGGTTTCAGCCAGGTTGGTAATGAAAAGGTTAACAGAATTCTAACCAACAATCTTACATTAATAATCATGTAGTTGTTATCTCCACATCAGCCCTGATCGAATAGGCCCATGAGCAAAATACTCCAGTACTAACTACAGCCTTTGTATATATATATGACTACATTGTTCAATATATTGTTCGTTTAAGAGGTCAAGTGTGTTTATTTGGGTGCTACTTTTAGCAGTTGAATGACTATGTAGAGGTTCTTGTGTAGTGGGATTATATGATGCAATGCTAAAAGTTGTTGAAAAGAACATTGTAATGTTTGAGAATAGAGAGTTTGGATTTTCAGGTAAAGAAAAGAATGATGCTGTTTCAGCAGTGATTGAAGATGAGATGAACTGTTGAGAGTTCTTCGGTATGTGTTAGTTTCTGTATCAACTGAGCAATTAAAAGTACAACAGAAAGCCAAGTGAAGCTGTGGGTGTTGGAATCTGAAAAGAGATTGATGAAATAAGAGAGCTGAAGCAGCTGCTCATCATTGAGGGATGAGAATCTAGAGTGTAGTAAGATGAAAGAGAAGTAGAGCACTCCTGGGGGAAATTGTGAAGAGACACAAAATTTCCTCTGGTGTATAAAATTTAAGAAATGTGAAATATGGTTCAACTGCTATTTTAGAATCTCTGGCCACCATGAGCAGCTTAAAATAAATTTATTTTATCATTGTATCATAGAGAAAAAGGAACGAGTTTTGCAAAATGTCAAAAGTGAGAGAAAAAAGCAAAAAAAAAGTGGCTGTAGAGGGGAAGGTATGAAATTAGTTACCTGATAGTAAGAATTCAAATAAAGTAGCCCCGAAAAGAGCTTTAATGCATTCCCAGAGTATATAGAACATAGGAGGAAATACTAATAAGGTATGTATACTAAAATCATGAAGAATGTTACGTAATAACAGGCTAATCAGATATGAGATAATAACAATTCTAAGTAAATAACTCTGAAAAGGGCTTTTGTGCGTTCCCAGAGAATATTACCCTCTGGGGCACTAGTGTTGGTATATTTATGAATAAGTCACTAACTGAAATAAGTGGATCTATTGTTTAGGTAAATACTATTTACTTGTTTAAGGGTTGTACTGGATAAATTGCAAAAATAACTAACAGTTAAAATATTAAGAAATAAGCATACTCAATTTAATTTTTACCAAATAATTTAGGAAAATGAATGGGTTATTTCCCTTAGTTTTTAAAATAAAATATTAGGTATATAAGGACCCTATTATCTATATATTTTTTTTCAACAATCTGAGTATGCCATGAGGTTTCCAGACATGATTTCTACTCACAAGTCAAGTTTCATCAAAATCGTTAAAACCATGTAGGAGGAGTTAGCTAACAACTCCACAAACACAACCACAGACAGAATTTCCCACATTTGTAGTAGACTGGAAATAAACGATGCACGAAATTTATGGTAAAACTGAATGAGGTTTCTTTCAAAGGAGAGGATTCATTTCATAACAACAACTTACAATTTTCTAGATTCCCCCATTTTTATAAATATTAATCTTATTCTTAGCAAAAAAAAATTTTAGATTTCTTATTTTATTTTAAGCTAGCAGAGATACCAAGCATTGCTCAGAATTAAAATGGTATAGTTTTTAATTGTTTTACTTGTTTGGGTAATGTGACTGTGGCCATGCTGGAGCACCACCTTTAGTCAAAGAAATCGACCCCAGGATTTATTTATTGTAAACCTAGTACTTATTCTATCGGTGTGTTTGCCAAATGGCTAAGTTACAGGGACGTAAACACAGCAACATCGGTTGTCAAGCGATGACGGGGGTACAAACGCACACACATATATATACATAGAAATACATACATATATATATATATATGTTTATATATATACATACAAATATATATGTGTGTGTGTGTGTGTACATATATATACATATATATATACATACAAATATATATATATATCAATCTATATATATATATATATATATATATATATATATATATATATATATATATATATATACACATGCATATATGGGTACAGGACGTCACCAACAGTATGAGTTCAATACGCAAACAATGAGAGAAACAAATGGAAAACAGGACAAGTAACATAAAGAACGACCCTTCATCAGTTGTCGGCTGTCTATCAACTCCTCATTTCGAGCACTGAACGACAATATGAGACTTCGAAGACAGTTGCTCTCATAAATACCAAAATAAAATTTGGGATTTATGGAGGGTCAAAGTTGGGAAGAAAAACAAGTCAGTGCACCAGAGTTTATGTATGCGAGACAACACTTTCTTTTAATTTTTTTTTTCTTACTAAATTCCAATATAATTGTAATCGAGACCATCTGGAACGTATTTATAGAAAAGTTCATTCAAAATATCCATTTTCCTGAAAGTTATAAGGAAAGAAAATCGAGGTAGGGAGCACAATTGTGTAGGTGTGCCATTATGTCTTGGCAGTTAAGCGAAAGCATGTTAGAACTGGAAAAAGAAGTGTGGATCGCAATCATTGCTGGATGGAAGGAGTCGGGGACACAACTCTGACAACTGATAAACACTACAAACCTACTAAATAAAACTAGAAATCGATGGGATTTGCAGAAGGAGCCAGTTTAGTAAATAGTGTAAAAAAAAAAAAGGTTCGTCAGAATTTCGCAAAACACCCGATCGTTCTTCTCACGGCGCACTAACAGGCATCACGTTTTAGTTTTCATTCAAAATCTTTCTTTAGCAAAAAATATTCCACACACTGTTTTAATGAACATATAAAATTGTCTAAATTTAACAAGAAAGCAGCGTATCACGAGTTGAAAAAAGTAAAAGTGTAACTTACACTGAGTGAGAGAAACCCGTGGGTCCCGAGTTCTTCATCATTCCATTTAGGCGGAGGAGCTTTAAAGATTGGACCCCGCCTGAAGTCGAATATACCAAGAATACTGAAAGGGTTCTTGATGAAAGACAGTAACAATTGCCCTATTGCAACACATGTATAAAAGAAAATTAAAGGAAGAATAATCGCAGCCCGGGATATTTCATAAATAATCGACATTTTAACTAATTGATGTGAAGAACAAAACCACAGTGGCTTCTAACTATAAGAAGATCAAAGTCCGTCGTGCAGATATCAACGACGGCTCCTCTTAAATAAATGACCCACACTCCTCTAGGCACCGTGACTTTATACCTACACCAATGACTTGATAGACTAACCGAAACGAGTTGTATTTATTAGGAATAACTTCCCTTACATTTATCTAAACCACTTGTCAACCGTTCTTTGTCTATTGACCCGATTGATTGCTATTTTACTTAGAGAGACCTTCATAGCCATTATAATTATAATTTTATAATTAAATATCATTAAGAATTGAATAAAAAAAAAGAAGTTGAAATATTCTATATTATTCTATTTAATTAACTGTAACAACAAAATCTTATCTGGATCCCCGTTGAGAATCAGTGAATCTGAATAGAGACATATTATTGCACCATTATATAAAGACATTATTTCTTTTCAAAATTTACGGTATTTATTTGGTATAGTGTAAAAAAATGTAATACCCAACATCAAGGGTGGGTTTGACATTAAACTGAAGTGCGAAAAACACCTCAGATAAGAGGATAAAGTATATTATTGATTTTTCTGGGGTACAAAAAACGGACGGTTGCATTATACTTGAGATCTCATTATACACGAGTAAATATGATATATTATTTACTAGCTTAAAAGCCACCCCATCGGGCTCTTCATTGGGCCCTGAACCCAACAATGACACTTCATGCATTGAGTACATATTAAATTTTATTAAACTTGACCAATATTTTCCAAACAATGGACAGTTTTCGTCAAAACAATGATATATGTCGACTTATTGCAAAGCTTCGTGATAAACAACATCTTTTGTCTTCCCATTCGGGGGTCAGTACAATTTTTTACATTATTTACAATTGACAGATATTTGTCTTCATCTTGTTTGTTGTTAACACAGCGTTTCGGCTGATATACCCTCCAACCTTCATCAGGTGTCTTGGGGAAATTTGGAACCTGGGTTCCCTTTCCTAAGGTACTTTTCAATGTTGTTGTTATTATTATTCAGGTCGCAGCCTGGAATCGAAATCGGAACTTGGCGTTAGTAGCCTGCATTCTTAACCACTACGCCACATGACCCGTACATAATTCCTCATCTCTTAAATATAGAACTGTACAATTTTTTCTGTTTAACTTCTTTCTTTCTCTCTTTCTGTTGATTGCCTTCAACTATCACCGCCACAACTGCCATACACACACCACTCAGACACCACCACCATCACCACTATCTTCCACATCTCTTACTATCACCATCATGCTTGACCGCCACCACCACCACCGTCATCTCCGCCCCTATCACAACTACAGCTCATACTATTACTCTCACCCCATTACCATCTCAACTGTCAACCTCCTACCACCCTCTCCGTCTTTATGCCTACTCTTACTCTCACCCCAGCAAGAGGAGTAGAAGTGTCACAGAATAGTAAGAGAATCGGGGTCAAAGTATGACACATTAACAGACACAAATTCGTTTTGGCAGAGGCAGCGACTTGGCAGAAGCGTTAGCACGCCGGGCGAAATGCGTAGCCGTATTTCGTCTGCCGTTACGTTCTGAGTTCAAATTCAGCCGAAGTTGACTTTGCCTTTCATCCTTTCGAGGTCGATAAATTAAGTACCAGTTACGCACTGGGGTAGATGTAATCTGTCCTTGTTTGTCCCCTCTGTGTTTAGCCCCTTGTGGGCAGTAAAGCAATATATTATTATAGATGTTATGCTAATCTGTAAGAAGTGGCGAGCTGGTAGAATCGGTAGCGAATCGGCTTAAAATACTAAGCGGCATTTTCAGTCTTTGCTCTTCATGTTCTGGGTTCCAGTTCCATCGGGGACAACATAAGTAGCACTCAATTGAGGGTGATCGGCTTACCCCGACAGATTAAAATTGCTGGCTTTGTGCCTAAATTTGAAGTCATTATGCTAAATCATAGGTTCTCAAAGTGGACGTTACCGCCCTCCTGGTGGGCGTTGAGAGGGTCCAGCTGGTGCGGTAGAGAAAAAGGAGGTATTGGGAGGGGAGGCAGTGGATTGGGGAACACTGAATTTATATTATTATTATAGTATTTTATACAATTTATATGATATATTAATATCAAATGATTCGTAGTATATATGTAAGAATTAGCACTTCCTTCTCAAAGCTTGGATTCGAAATCAGACCCAAGAATCATTGGTCGTAAAATACCAATGCACAAAAAGGCGCGAAATCAGAATCTCTTTGTTCTGACAAAAAATGATGGATCGTCTCCCTTCGACCTCTGACCCGAGCAGGTCAGGCGAAGTTTAACAGGACGACCAGCGACCTACTGTACGCAATAACACTCTTGCGGTATATCTATTTTTCTGGCTATTTGAGATGTTATAAATAGAACGGAGAAATAGGTATCTAGAGAGAACCCGAACCAACGTTTAAGAGAACGCCACGCATTTATGAGGACGACGAAAGAATAATCAGAAAGGTGACTCTGTCATGCATGATTTACACACACGCACACACACACACCATCAAACATATTCTGCTTTAATGTGTATCCTGTATTATGCATTCCTTTAATATGTATTATTTGCAACCACTATTTAATATGCATTTTGTACAAGCGATGTGTAACATTGCTTACAAATTGATGTAGTGATAATAAATCTTTAATTTATTACAAAGCACTTATGTATTTATTAATACATCCACGCATCCACTACATATATAATTAGAGAAAATCCCTGGAGAAGGACATCATGCTCGGAATGGTCAAGTGGCAAGAGAGGAAGAGGCCGACCAAGAACCTGCTGGCTTGACACCATTAAAAGTGACATAGGAATGGCCATATCCAATCTGAAAGAAGCGACCCAGGATAGAACTGGCTGGAGAACACGGATTCATCGAGTAACCGAGAGTTGACTTCGACTGAGCGGATAGAGAGATAGATAAAGTAGTTAAATATGAAATATTTATTTATACATAAAAATAGGGGTGTGGACGCTGAGGGCATTATGTGACTATAAAGGGGCAGTGGCACAAAACGTTTGAGAACCACAGGGCTAAATTAACAATTTCGTCTTCGGTAAATTTTCTGTTTGTTCCAGTTCCCAGCGAGACAGACTTTCATTTTGGTTTCAGTTCTCGGTTTGGTTATTTCATTCCCGCACCATATTATCTCTAGCGGTAGAAGACGCACCTTTTACCTGGGGTTGGGGGATTGGGGTCCCTACCACACTTCTTATTTTCTCCTCAAACAGACCCCATCTCGATACAGACTATATTTTGTCAGCACAACGAAACATTTTGAAATATATTGTAATTTTTTTTTCTCTCGTCTCGTATTCATTTTGCGACTTCGTGAATGAAAAAATTAAAGCTCCGAAGAAAAGCAGTTATTTATAAACCTTGAATTCCCCTCCCCCACAAGGCCGTAGTGGAAAAAAAATTGGGAAAAATCCCCGTCAAAACGGAGAAAACCCAACTTATGTGGTTGTGCTTTCGGGGACTGGGTCATCCTGTTGTACATTTCGAAAGGAGTGAGCAAGTGTTTGTTTAGTGATGATAGAAGTAGCAAATACTTATTATTACTCTTGTTTAACCTCAGGTCATTTCTCATGTAATGATTTGAAGGATATTTCTCAGCCATTTCTATCAAGTTTATAAAACACTTTTCGTTTTCAAAAGATTTGGTTGCTATTTCTAACGTGTTTCGATTGAAAATGAAAGAAAAAGAAAAAGAAAAAAAATGAAAGATCGCATGTATTAAAGCATCTCTCTTCCGTGATTAAAGTTATGGGGTGCTGTAAACATTATTAATAGAACTCACAGTTGATGAAACGGCTTTGATTGAAAGCTTTGTATTTTCAGAAAATAATTTTATTACCACATCTAATTCAGCCATGAGATTACATCAATTAATTTTTTTTCTACCGTAACTTATCCCCAATACCTCGACTTGTTAACCTCAGTTTTATTTTTATCTGGCAAATCTTCTACGCTGTGGATAATCTACTATAATCCTGTCTACTTCATTTTATATAAAATAATATATTGATATTACGGAGATGTACTTGCATAGCAAGTGACCTGATCTGAAATCATGTGCTGGAACGAAAACAATTGCAGCGTGGAAGGTGTTTATAAGCCATTTAAGAAACACACAAAAACCGTTAGATTCACTTAAACATTTAAATTTAATTTGTCAAAATATTTTCGTGCAGCACGGAGTTTTGTCAGTGAACAGGTCGCGGTCCCAAAACGACGAAAATATTTTGACAAATGAAATTAAAATGTTGAAGTGAATCTAACGGTTTTTGTGTGTTTCTTAAATGGCTTATAAACACCTTCCACGCTGCAATTTATTAATACATTATAATATAATCTAAAAGTGATAGATGTATGCTTAAGTTCTTTCTTTTATTCATTTGACTGCGGTCATGCTGGAGCACCACCTTTAGTCTAACAAATCGACCCCAGGACTTATTCTTTGTAAGCCTAGTATTTTTTCTATCGGTTTCTTTTGCTGAACCTACAAGTTACGAGGACGTAAACACACCAACATCGGTTGTCAAGCGATGGTGGTGGTGGGGGAACAAACAGAAATATATACGGGCTTCTTTCAGTTTCCGTTTACCAAATCCACTCACAACACTTTGGTCGACCTGGTTATAATAGAAGACACTTACTTAAGGTGTCACTGAGCGGGACTGAACCCGGAACCATGTGGCTGCTAAGCAAGCTCTTTACCACACAGCCACTCCTGCACCTAAATTACAGAAATAAAATGGAAAAACAACTTAAATGGGCCATTGGCTTTAAGTTGGATCACTTGAAGCTGATGCATTCATTGAATGTTGTACGTGAAACATCTTACATAATTGTCCCTCGACACCAAATATATACAAGGAAAGCCATTCCAGGGAACAATTCCTTATTTCTTGAAATTCTCTCTCGTCCTCTTTTCAGTGTCGCTAGTTTTCGTTTTGTTTTTCCACACGAAAGGTAAATTTTAATCATCTCAGGATTTCTCGCGTGCGGTATTCAGTACATCAAATCTTTATGCGAGTTATATACCAAAGCTAATTTTATTTATTTGTAATTATCACATTGAACGGTCATTCCTCAATACAAGGGAAATAATTCTATCGTTACAATTGTGAAATGAGATTAAAACATGCAATGTAGAAAAGTTTGAGGACATTTTCTCTAAATGTAAAACCTCTTCAGTTCAGGACTAACCCTCAATAAACAGAAAGTGGTAACTATTGTATATAAGAGACTTTGAATTTGCAGACCTGCAACATGATGTCTATAATTCTTATTTTTTTTATAGCCCACAAGAAGCTAAACAGAGTGGACAAACAAGGACAAAGGGATTAAGTCGATTATAGCGACCCTAGTGCATAACTGGTACTTAATTTAACGACCCCGAAAGGATGACAGGCAAAAGTCGACCTCGGTGAAATTTGAACTCAGAACGTAACGGCAGACGAAATACTTGTTTCTTTACTACCCACAAGGGGCTAAACACAGAGAGGACAAACGGATTAAGTCGATTATACCGACCCCAGTGCATAACTGGTACTTAATTTATCACCCCGAAAGGATGAAAGGCAAAGTCGACCTTGGGGGAATTTGAACTCAGAACGTAGCAGCAGACGAAATACCGCAAAGCATTTAGCTTTGTGTGCTAACGTTTCTGTCTATAACAAGCACTCCGTCGGTTACGACGAGGGTTCCAGTTGATTCGATCAACAGAGCACTCCACAGACACGTGTACCCTTAATGTAGTTCTCAGGGAGATTCAGTGCGACAAGGCTGGCCCTTTGAAATACAGGTACTACCTATTCATTTTTGCCAGCTGAATGAACTGGAACAATGTGAAATAAAGTGTCCTCAGGAATTGAACTCGTGAGCTGAATACCCTAACCACTAAGTCATGCGCCTTCACTATAATTCTATAGCAACTGAAACAGTGTTAAACCTTTTGAATTTTTAAAATATTTTCTACTCTGAAAGAATGGAGGGATGAGGGAAAGAACAGTGGCAACACCCACCTTCCATACTTTTTTTTATTTATTTAGATTCTACTAAAATAAGGGATAAGAACAATTGAGCGAGGTTAAATATGATTGGTAATTAATTTGAGTAACCTTGTTGCCAGCTGACACACTTCCAGGCTTGTTTTCAGAGATGATTCGAACAAATGACACTGTTTGCAGGACACCAACACTCATTCACAAGTATTGCAATGTCAAGGTAAGGAGAAAAAAGATATTGTCGACACGAAATATATACACATATATATATATATATAACAAATGAAAGACAGAGGATGGGAATATATGAGAATTTATTATTAATCACGACAATTGTTTCAACATATCCAGCATCGATTCCTCTTGGGTTGGAACACTCAACAACTGGTCCAGGAGCATCCGGTGGTGCAGATGTATCTTATCAGGTGATAAATAAATAAACTTGTTAAAAAGACTGTTCCACAATGTAACTTTCCGTTTTGTAGAGAGAAAAGCAGCCAGATGAAGGAAATATCTTCATTTATATAGAAAATCAAAAATAAAATCAAATAGGTGCAGGAGTGGCTGTGTGGTAAGTAGCTTGCTAACCAACCACATGGTTCCGAGTTCAGTCCCACTGCATGGCATCTTGGGCAAGTGTCTTCTGCTATAGTCCCGGGCCAACCAATGCCTTGTGAGTGGATTTGGTAGACGGAAACTGAAAGAAGCCTGTCGTATATATATGTCCCCCTAGCATTGCTTGACATCCCCGTCACTTTGCGGTTCGGCAAAAGAGACCGATAGAATAAGTACTGGGCTTACAAAGAATAAGTCCCAGGGTCGAATTGCTCGACTAAAGGCGGTGCTCCAGCATGGCCATAGTCAAATGACTGAAACAAGTAAAAGAGTATGACAAAAAGAGAAACGAACACACAATCCAACAATAAAAGAATATATTGATATATACACACAACAGGCTTCTTTCAGTTTCTGCCTTCCAAATCCACTAAGACACTGCACAATGGGTTTGAACCCCCAAAATTTGTGGTTGGGAAATGAACTTCCTAACCACACATCCACACCTGTGCATGTATAAAGAAAACAATTCAACACAACATTCTTAATAAGAAATAATAAAACCCATCTAAGGGTTTCTGTAGCAATAGCAAGAGCAAATGTTTTAATTTCAGATTTCTGAATAACCAAAGTTGAACAAAACCAAACCAAAAATATTTTGAACAAATTCACAATTTTCTTCAAATTGAGACAATGTCAAATCCTTTGACAGTAAAATTGGGAAATATTTTATTTTTGCAGGGATTATTTCATATATCATTTTAAAAACTCAAGCCTGAACAGGGTTTATGAATAAATCCCTGTCATCACTTAAACATTTCTAGTTTTCTAGAAGTTGGAAAACCAGATGTAAAGAAATGCTATACATCTCTCTAAATCAACTTTAAAAATTATCAGCTAACAGTAATTGGAGATGACTAATTTTTCATAGTAATAGACTACTTGGAATGAGTGTTCAATAAAAGTTTTCGGTAATCACTTTTTGATGTTAGATTTTTATTAAAACATTATTGCTAATACTTATAATTTATCAAATTATTAAGAAAATTCAGGTTTTGAATTAGTTACAATCTCAGATATTTGGCATCTTTGAGAAGCAATTTGCTGAGTTGATAGTATGTTAGCTTAATGACCAAAAGTTCACAATTCTTTTCAGCACTTCACTTTAGGTTGAATCTGAGAGGTGCAGAGTTGAAATCTTACAGAGATCATGGAGGAAGAAACAATTAATTACCCAACTTCAAAAACTGACCCTTTTTGCAGTGCTGAAAATTATGGGACTAAAGGCCATCAAAACTACAGAACAAAAGAAATGACTATCACTGTTATATGATATTGTTGTATTGTTTAGGTTAAGTCAAAGCAATGGTTTGCTAGTAACAGGTGATGTACCGAGCTGTACGGTTTGAATCCATGACCATCTAGAAAGTCAACAATCGTTTTAAAATAGCAATTTTAAATAAATAGTGACTTTTGTTGGGTAAATATTCTCCGATAAGCAAAGATAATTAAAAACTGTTACAAACATAACAAAACATTTGATGAAGTAAACAAACAAACATACGTAGAGAATATTTATTAATAGAATATTTATATTATAAATAATTTTTATAATAGAGATAGGAGGAGGAGGAGGGGGAAAAGAAAGAGGAAGAAATTAAGAGAGCTGGAATTGAGATAATGTTTGTCAGCAATGGCACCATTAAGCCGGTCTTCTTTAAGATTCTCTACATAATAGTAAATTGATTTCTTTCTTTTACAAATGGTTCCAAAGTCAGTAGAGAAGTCATCCAAGGCAGATAGACCAATGAGTTAAGTGCCATTGAGATGTCATCCACCATGTAAAAGCATCGTGATTTATTTAACCCACCTATTTAAATGTACAATTTCATTTATTGTTCCAGTTTGCATGCTCCATCAAACAGCGGTGAAGGTGACGCCAATGTGGAAGAATACAAAAGTCAGACACCACCACAAGCACCACCACCACCGTTTTAAACTTTCTATCATGCTGACAGTATCAAATTAATTATTAAGTAGCAATCTATAGCCACAGCCAGCAGACCAGGGGCAGCCACACATCAGATATTTCTTACATAAAGTCTTCTGCAAAATCATCATAGCGTATATCATCTAAGTCATTTTCTTTACCAAACTTTATAGATGCTTTAGTTTTCTTTTTCTTCTTTTTCTCAATTTCCTAAAAAGAGGAGGAAAAAAAAACAGTAAAATAAAATGCTGCTTCAAAAAATATAGAAAAAATACTATTAGACAAACTGGGATTACTATTTTGAAAATAACATAACAGGCAAATGCATGGCTGTGTGGTTATACACACACATACATGTAAGTATGTTAGTGTCTGCAATGACACTGCTTGTGGTAATGTTGCCCATACCTGCTATAAACAAGTCAGATACATTTATCATTTGACATACAAAGATGTAGAATAAAGTCCCTTACTTGAACACAAGGGTTGGCGTCAGAAAGGGCACCTATAGTACTGCCACAAGAAATCTCATCCAACACATGCCAGCATGAAAAAATCAGATGTAAAAGCGTTGATGAAACTTTTTTTAAATGTTTATGCAAAACACTATTTATAAAGCAAATAACAGCAAGTTTTAAGCAGTAATCATTGTATTTAAGTCATTTACTTTACAGCTCTCGTTACTACATTTTTAGAGGAGTTAGAATTATGGTACTAATGTGCAAAGTGACTTGAAGACTAATGCTACAATTCTAACACATCTAAAAATATCATTGCTGCTTTAGTTGGCTAAAGTCTAGTTAAATCATATTGAATTCAAAATTCGAATATTTACCTTCTGTTGTTTCAGTTTTTCATGGTACATACTGCTAAGTGATGCATTAATTTTTCTAATTTCCTCAGATTCAACTAATGGCAAGAAAAATTTTAAATTAAAAATTAAAAAAATATTTTACAATCAAATCTACTAAAATCTAATATTTAAAAACAACACAGCTTTAGTGACACTGAAACATGACGAAATAAAATAAGGTAAAAAAGTCCAGTTGCATGCAACTTCTATCATCAAAAGTTAACTTTTAAATACTGAACAAGAGTTCAAAAATTTAGCACAATATAAAAATAGCTTTATGCACACATCTGTGATCACTAAGAGAAAAATATAATGAATTGTTTATAATTACCATTAATAATAAGGTCTGTAAATAGCTTGTCTAAAAATGCTGTATAGTGTGGTGATTTCTGGAGAGAGAGAAAGAGAAAAGAATTAGGTGAGATTTAACTGATTTGTCTTAACTTTAAATACCAGCTTCAACTTTGACTAGTCAACAGCTTATATGCCAAGAATGTTAAATGAAAAATTTAGGAAAAACTAGGACATGTTGACCTGCCCAATGGAAGGGAGTAGGCAAATCAGACTCAGTCAATTAGCATTATGATATACTATAGTAGAACTTATGCCAATGTGGGAAGAAGGGCATTAAAAACAATGAGATAACTGCTTCTTCAGTGGTTTACAATACGTCGGCTTTGTTTTGAGAAAGTCACTGTTAACAGGACTTTAAAGTGCTGAACTTAAAACTTTTGTTATCAATCTCTACAAAATTTTTACTGGTTCAATAAAATTTATCTATTCATATTTATATAAGATTATTGAAGTAAATCTTGTTATTTTCTTAGTGATTTCACTAGATCAAACACTTGTTGTGTATCAGTGTATTTATTTAGTGTTAAATTTGTGGTTGAATTTTTCTTTAATTTAAAATGTCATTGTAACCTTCACGGTGCACCTACTCTCAATTTAATTTTCGTGAGCATGGATCTGTTTATGTACACAATTCTTCAATACTGTCATTGCACTGGATTTAACTTTATTTTTCACACAAAAATTCCATGAAAGTACCTTTTTTTTAAACACCACAAAATAAAAACATTATAAGGTGTTTCAAAGACCCAAATCAAGCATGCAATTATTTTAAAATTTAACTGAGACATAACGGTGTATTTTAGAAATACAACTGATACTGATTGCATCAAGTATATCTCAACATACCTTACTGTCTAGTTTTAACATAACTAGACTTTTTGCTTATACATCAAACTGCAGTTAATAGAACATTACTTAACCTTATTTTAAAGTCTATGCATATAAGGAAAAGAACAACCATAGAAAATATTACCTCAAATGTTGTTATCTTTTCTTTTAATGCTTCTTCAAATTTTATAAAATCTTCTTCTGATTCTGGACTCATTTGGTCAATACCAGCTCCCTCTACTAAACCTAAAACAGAGAAATGACGTTTAGTTGAATGAACTAAAAAACAGTTAGCAACAACAGCTCTCCCCAACAAAATACTTTAAATTATGGCAAAATTGCTTATATGCTTCAAAAATTTATTAAAACTTGCACAAGTGTTAAATCTATGACATAGAAAAACCAGGAAGGATATGAGAAAAAAATTGTGGTGTAAAATCTTACAATGTTGGGTATTACTTGAGATGATGGCAGATTTGAGATGAATGGCCATTTGCTAGACTTCAGGCATGTCTAAACTCATGGAAAAATGAACATGAAAATATTAAGTGTTAGCTAGATATATTATATATATATTCATAATTGCTTTTAAATCAAAATGTAGTTTGCACTTTTAATCAAAAGGCAACTTGTGCTTGGGGAAATTGTTAAAAAACGTAAAAATGAGAGATATGCAACTTCCTATGTAATTCAATGAAAGGCTTCTTGTCAACAAGTCCAGTAATGCCTTTATGAAAAGTTAAATTGTTTCACATGCTCAAAAAAAAAAAAAGGTAGGATGCTGTCAGCTGACAAATGGTTTGCCCTTTAATGAAGGGTTGCAAATGTTACCCTTTGGATGCATAAAATGTTAAAATATCACGTTAAATTTCAAGCTACATTTTTACTATTCTTCCAAAAAGACCCAATGCAAGCACTAATAGTGAAATACAAATTTTCATATTTACATAATCCGAACGTATTTTGATGTTTTTTGAGAGAAATGTACCATGTTTCAAATATTTTAAAGAAGAAATCAAACATTTTGTTGCAGTCAATTACTGTAACTGTTATTGACAAAACAATGTATTATGGCTGCAGAAATATCATCTCAATTGTTTTCAGTTTCGTGAAATTACTTCAACCCTTTAGCATTTAATCTGGCCATATCCACCACAATTATTAAAACCAACCAGATTTAATCACTCACACCGACCCTGCAATGTCATTCTAATAATAATCACACTGTCAAAATCTCACAGCCAAGAGATAATGCACGATTAATTCAGAACAATTGAATAAATAAGCATTACATTTGACAAAGAAATCTAAATGCTAATGGTTTAATAAACAGATTTATGCCAAATCAACTTACTTTGCTTTTATACTATAAAGGATCACAAAAGCTTAAACACCCAAACATTTAGTCTAACAAATATTTTTATGTAAAAAATGAAAAATTTGCACCATATGAAACAAGATATATGGATCATATAAAAATATTCTCAAGATAATATAATGAAACCTACTAAAAGGTAATTGTTGCACAGTTAGTAATCACCAGTAAATAACTAAGTTAGTGGATTACTAACACGTACATTTAATATCCCTGAGCACTACGGCAGAACAAATAAGAAAATAAGTGTATGCTGTCAAAGTCAGGATCTCTTTCAAAATTCAAATAAGTTAACCATTGAAGCCATCACAATGAATCTCATAACTAGGCTCAACCTTTTAAATCTTCATGGAAATTTCTCATTATTGACAATTCAAGCATCATTTTACAATTTGGCACATAAACATTTGACAGTTTGAGTAATTTTTTTCTGCCTCACACATTCATAGTGAATGACTTCTGCTACATTTGACTCGATTTGGGTTTAAGGTAAATTTGAATGTTTTCTTTTTCGGCATGTTGAAAATATTGAAGGAAAATGTCTTAAATTTTATGCTAGATGACATTTGAAACACTGGCCGTGAAAATTAAATTGTAAATAAATTTCTGAGTGTTGAGGACTGATGCAAGGACCCCCACAAAAACGAGATAAGGCAGACATTGATTTTAAAAAGTAATTTTTTGCAGATATTGTCCCCAACAAACTCTTGCAAACTGCTACCCTACACAAACACCTAGTTTCTCTATCGCCACTCACCTCACCCTACTAAGTACCACCTGGATACCGCATCACCAATATCTATCGCTTTGTCGTAAATACTGATTCATTCTCACTCTCCCTTCAATGAGGAGCAATTGGAGCTCCTCTACAACAAAGACCTGCTCTTGCCCAAGTTTTGTACTCTTGTGAGCTGCATGGTTGCTTGTGGTGTGGGAAAGCACCCAGTATACATTGTAACAGGGTTAGTGTTGAGAAGGACATCCAAGCCCAAGCAGGCACTGGTGGATGATACCATCTTTGGATCCATCAGACCCTGCTGAACTCTCCAGACAATGCCAGCAAGGAACATAGACATTAAACGATGATTATGAGAGACAGGCATATTATTAGTTGTTGGCAACAGAATAAACATACATGTAGCACAGTTAGTGTATACCAGTAACAATTAGATCATAGCCAGTCGATTACTAGCATGTGCACTTACTGTCCCTGAACGCACGGCACAACATATATATATAAATATATGTATGGTTCATTGTCAGGGCTTCTCCCCAACTTCAACTTCTGTTAGAAAAACAGTTTAAAACTTAGCAAAATCTTTTAAGTACATTTCCAATGAAAGGCAATGCAGATGAATATCAGTTTACACTTCAGATCTACACTATTTCTAAATTATTTCATATCATTTATCATCTAAATGTTTAGTAGGTGAAATTATTATTTCAAAATGATCTTTTAAAACAATTGCAGCATGGAAGGTGTTTATAAGAAACACACAAAACCGTTAGATTCACTTCAACATTTAAATTTAATTTGCCAAAATATTTTCGTCGCTCTGAGAGCACGACCTGTTCACTGACAAAATTCCATGCTGCATCTGAGAAAGTAACAGTTAGTACGTGGTATGTATGTGTGTATGTATGTAATTTAGCATTAGACATCTAGTTCAAATATTCTAGCTCTTTTATATTCAAACTTGCCAGACCCAACCTCTTACACTTATCTCTAAACTATACAACACAATATCCTTATGCTCTCAAAGTCAGGGATTTTTCAACAAATTTTATAACTGACTTATATGCTGCCAAAACCCTCACAAAAATGAGAGAAGATTTTGAAGAGCAGTTTTCCCAAACAGATGCATGAAAAATACAGCAGCCCAATAGAAAGTGGTATGACACCATTAAAGAAATGAAAGCCATTCTTGTATGTACTATGAGATAGAAAAATATCTATTTGGAAATCGGTGAAGCTGTAGAAAATTTGTGCCAATGTAATTTTGCAGGACCCATGCAAACATGGGTCTGCAAAATAGGACAAATTCATGCAATAAAAAGCTTCCTGACAGCAACTACAAGGGTTAGTACCAGAAAAAACTGCTGAAAAAATTTCCATTGAAATCATGACAACATGGAAAAGACATAAAAATGATGAACAAAAAAAGAGATTCTAGAATAAACCAATGCAGATGGTCATAATATTACTTGCTGACAATAGAATAAAATAAAACAACACATGTAGCACAGTATATGTACCAGTAACAATTAGAATATAACCAGTAGATGCATGTGCATTTACTATCCCTAAACATTACGGCATAACAAATAAGAAAATATATGCATGCTGTCAAAAGTTAGGGGTTTTTCTCCCCCACCAAATTTCAATATTTGTCAGAAAAAGTTGAAAACTTAAGAGCAAAATCTCTTATTCTAATGATTGACAATTTTAGTTCCAGATTAACATTCGATGGCTTCATATTGCGGATGAAGCATTCAAGGATATCTTAATGATGAAAGAGAGTTTGTTTTTTCATTCACAGTTATCATAGGACTAAGAATATTCTAGTGAAATCAGTAGCCACTTCTTTAAACTAAAATGAAAATTAAAAGGACATAATATCAAATATATTTATAAGACTCTCTCACAGGATAAACAAGAAATGAAAAGAAAGAAGTATTCATTTAGAGAAAATATTCTACGAGTTAAATAGAAAATATTAGCTAACACAAGACGGCCCATGGATGCCAGTACCATCTTCAAAAGATTTTCCATTGAGTATCTAGTTTGTTGTTACACACCCTACGTATTGTAACAAAATCAAAAATTTAAAGTTTACAAAAAGAAATTAGTCAATATAAAAACTATAATAAAGAAGCAATAAAATCCACAAGAAAACAATCAACATGTATCAGTACATAGTAATACTAACATGTAGCACAGTGAGTAGTAACAACTAGAATATACCCAGTAGATTACTAGCAAGTGCATTTAGTATCCCTAAACTATACGACATAACAAAATATTTGTATGCTCTCAAGGTCAGGGTTTCTTTCCTTGATTGTATTTTTCTTTCAGCATGTTGAAAACAGAGAGAGAAAATATTCTTTTACTGTAGAGGAGACTTGAAGTAATGGTAATGAAAGTGAAAGTAAAGTAATTTATGCAAACAAAGGAAGCAGCTGATAGGATATAAATATTCCAGAGTTTTAATAAATGATACCAGGACACACAAAAAAAGAGAACGCAGAAGTAAATTTTAAAAAATATTTCTCTCTTTGAACAATAACAGGAAATTATGGTTGAAGAGTCAAACATAGAAGATAATTAGAAGAGACAGCACTGCAACAGAAAAAGGTATGAAGCCATTGAAGAAATGAAAGCCTTTCTTGTATAAACAATGTAGGTGAAACACCCAATTCCAACATATGACCAATAAATGTTTTCTGGAAAATACTGTGTACATTCAAGATATGAACCCTATTATTAAAAAAAATATTTTACAAAGAGATTGTGCTTAGTCCTTCATAACGGTCATGGGGCAAATGCCTAATTTTGCATAGGACTAGGAAGATAAATGCCTACTGTATGGTGTTTTAGATAGTAATATTTCATATATTTTATATATGTGTGTGTGTGTATATATATATATATATACATATGTACACACACATATGTATACGTATGCAAGTATGTATGTATATATGTAATGTGAGATAATAGTTTCACTATGTATATGATATGAAACTAGTATCTCACATTACAATAGAGATGTTATTGTTTCACTTTTGACTCATAATACTGAAACAGGCTAAAAGATTGCTCGAGACTCGCATTAGGCAAGAAGGTGGAAAATTATTTTAGCCCATGACACTCTATAGACCCTATGCAGTGTATGTGTAAAATTTAAATGAAATCGGCTGAGTAGTTCTAGAGTTTTAGTGATACATACTTTCTCAGCTTTATATGCATAGATATCCTTACAACTTTGTGCATATGTTTTCATGTACTGACACACGTCCAGCCAAAGAGCAATATATTTGGAAACAGGCAAGTGTCGATTACTGGACAGGCCTGCCTTGTAGAAAATCTGCCACAATGAACTTTATCTAATCCATGCAGGCATGGAAAAGATGTTAAAACGTGGACGAGTATGATAAATTCATGCAATATAAAGCTTTTAGACAGCAACTACAGGGGTTAGCACCACAAAACACTGCCCCAAAAACACCTACTGGAAGCATGATAACATAGAAAAGCAAACAAAAGACGACAATGAAAAATAATGAAGATTCAATAATAAACCAATACTGATGGCAACAGAATAAACATACATGTAGCACAGTTAGTGTATACCAGTAACAATTAGATCATAGCCAGTCGATTACTAGCATGTGCACTTACTGTCCCTGAACGCACGGCACAACATATATATATAAATATATGTATGGTTCATTGTCAGGGCTTCTCCCCAACTTCAACTTCTGTTAGAAAAACAGTTTAAAACTTAGCAAAATCTTTTAAGTACATTTCCAATGAAAGGCAATGCAGATGAATATCAGTTTACACTTCAGATCTACACTATTTCTAAATTATTTCATATCATTTATCATCTAAATGTTTAGTAGGTGAAATTATTATTTCAAAATGATCTTTTAAAACAATTGCAGCATGGAAGGTGTTTATAAGAAACACACAAAAACCGTTAGATTCACTTCAACATTTAAATTTAATTTGCCAAAATATTTTCGTCGCTCTGAGAGCACGACCTGTTCACTGACAAAATTCCATGCTGCATCTGAGAAAGTAACAGTTAGTACGTGGTATGTATGTGTGTATGTATGTAATTTAGCATTAGACATCTAGTTCAAATATTCTAGCTCTTTTATATTCAAACTTGCCAGACCCAACCTCTTACACTTATCTCTAAACTATACAACACAATATCCTTATGCTCTCAAAGTCAGGGTTTTTTCAACAAATTTTATAACTGACTTATATGCTGCCAAAACCCTCACAAAAATGAGAGAAGATTTTGAAGAGCAGTTTTCCCAAACAGATGCATGAAAAATACAGCAGCCCAATAGAAAGTGGTATGACACCATTAAAGAAATGAAAGCCATTCTTGTATGTACTATGAGATAGAAAAATATCTATTTGGAAATCGGTGAAGCTGTAGAAAATTTGTGCCAATGTAATTTTGCAGGACCCATGCAAACATGGGTCTGCAAAATAGGACAAATTCATGCAATAAAAAGCTTCCTGACAGCAACTACAAGGGTTAGTACCAGAAAAAACTGCTGAAAAAATTTCCATTGAAATCATGACAACATGGAAAAGACATAAAAATGATGAACAAAAAAGAGAGATTCTAGAATAAACCAATGCAGATGGTCATAATATTACTTGCTGACAATAGAATAAAGTAAAACAACACATGTAGCACAGTATATGTACCAGTAACAATTAGAATATAACCAGTAGATGCATGTGCATTTACTATCCCTAAACATTACGGCATAACAAATAAGAAAATATATGCATGCTGTCAAAAGTTAGGGGTTTTTCTCCCCCACCAAATTTCAATATTTGTCAGAAAAAGTTGAAAACTTAAGAGCAAAATCTCTTATTCTAATGATTGACAATTTTAGTTCCAGATTAACATTCGATGGCTTCATATTGCGGATGAAGCATTCAAGGATATCTTAATGATGAAAGAGAGTTTGTTCTTTCATTCACAGTTATCATAGGACTAAGAATTAATACTCAAGTGAAATCAGTAGCCACTTCTTTAGCCTGTAGTGATCCTATAACGGCGCGCGCTCGCGCACCGTCCATTTGTATTTCGCGCGTGTTGGTGCCTTTACCAAGGCAGAGAGAGGAAGGGCCCTCTCGCGCATGCGCGAAGCACTGGAAGAAGAACCCTTTTGCCTACGTAGCAGTTAGCCGAGGCAAGGGGGTCGTAGAACGTTTGACCACTGGCAGCAGTCAGCGGGGACTTGGGACAGCTGCGACTGAAGGAGGCGGTCACGCATATTTTCTCTCCGTTCGAACTTGCTTCTAGCAGTCCTTACCAAAAGGCCTTTAACCAGATTGTTGCAGACCAACATCGTCTCCCTGTTCGACGCCATCTTGAACCCGTTCTGGTTTTAGCGGCTGAATATTGTAAATATTACAATCGATTAACTTTCAGCCTTGCGCGCCCCGAACCAAGGACATCAGATAACCACTTATCGTTATTGTTACCAAGAAAGAGAATAAAGTAGTATATATATATATTTTACATCTGCGTCTTGTTGTTTCTGACTGGTAGAATTCTGGATTATTAAAGCAACGGCTAGTGATTGCTTTCTTGTACCCCGAAAGTACAAGAGAAGATATTCGCTCACTAAGTTCGTTACAAGCCCTTTCGTTACTATATTTCTGACCAAAATACACCCCTCATGAGTTTCAATTATATTCTGCTATGATGAACTTTATCTAATCCATGCAGGCATGGAAAAAAAGTTAAAACGTGGATGAGTATGATAAATTCATGCAATATAAAGCTTTTAGACAGCAACTACAGGGGTTAGCACCACAAAACACTGCCCCAAAAGCACATATTGGAAGCATGATAACATAGAAAAGCAAACAAAAAACGACAATGAAAAATAATGAAGATTCAATAATAAACCAATACTGATGGCAACAGAATAAACAAACATGTAGCACAGTTAGTGTATACCAGTAACAATTAAATCATAGCCAGTAGATTACTAGCATGTGCATTTACTGTCCCTGACCACACGGCATAACAAATAAGAAAATATAAGCATGGGACATAGTTAGGGTTTTCTTTTCCTTCCAAATTTCAATATTTGTTGGAAAAACAGTTTAAAACCTTTGATAACAGCAAATTCTTCCAAGTATATTCCTACCAAATAGCAATGCAAATGAATTATCACTAAATTATATTAATTCCACACTAAATTACATCATATTTTTATTATCTAATGATGTGTTCTGTAGAAGAAATCTATTTCTTCTATTCAAAAATATTTACAAGACCCTCTATCAGTATAATAAGAGATATTTATTGAAGCTAAAAATATCCTAGACTAAATATGGTTAATCATGGATCACATGATGCTTTTCAAAAAATTAATCCATAGAGTATCTAATTTCATTATACTCAGTCTCTAATGTGATGAACTTAAATATTACAAAGAGAAATTACCCAATATAAAAACTATAATAAACTGAGAGAGAAATATATTTGGAAACAGGCATGTGTTGATTACTGGACAGGCATCTCTTGTAGAAATGATGAACTGTATCTAATCCATGCAGGCATGGAAAAGATGTTAAAACGTGGATGAGTATGATAAATTCATGCAATATAAAGCTTTTAGACAGCAACTACAGGGGTTAGCACCACAAAACACTGCCCCAAAAACACCTACTGGAAGCATGATAACATAGAAAAGCAAACAAAAGACGACAATGAAAAATAATGAAGATTCAATAATAAACCAATACTGATGGCAACAGAATAAACATACATGTAGCACAGTTAGTGTATACCAGTAACAATTAGATCATAGCCAGTCGATTACTAGCATGTGCACTTACTGTCCCTGAACGCACGGCACAACATATATATAAATATATGTATGGTTCATTGTCAGGGCTTCTCCCCAACTTCAACTTCTGTTAGAAAAACAGTTTAAAACTTAGCAAAATCTTTTAAGTACATTTCCAATGAAAGGCAATGCAGATGAATATCAGTTTACACTTCAGATCTACACTATTTCTAAATTATTTCATATCATTTATCATCTAAATGTTTAGTAGGTGAAATTATTATTTCAAAATGATCTTTTAAAACAATTGCAGCATGGAAGGTGTTTATAAGAAACACACAAAACCGTTAGATTCACTTCAACATTTAAATTTAATTTGCCAAAATATTTTCGTCGCTCTGAGAGCACGACCTGTTCACTGACAAAATTCCATGCTGCATCTGAGAAAGTAACAGTTAGTACGTGGTATGTATGTGTGTATGTATGTAATTTAGCATTAGACATCTAGTTCAAATATTCTAGCTCTTTTATATTCAAACTTGCCAGACCCAACCTCTTACACTTATCTCTAAACTATACAACACAATATCCTTATGCTCTCAAAGTCAGGGATTTTTCAACAAATTTTATAACTGACTTATATGCTGCCAAAACCCTCACAAAAATGAGAGAAGATTTTGAAGAGCAGTTTTCCCAAACAGATGCATGAAAAATACAGCAGCCCAATAGAAAGTGGTATGACACCATTAAAGAAATGAAAGCCATTCTTGTATGTACTATGAGATAGAAAAATATCTATTTGGAAATCGGTGAAGCTGTAGAAAATTTGTGCCAATGTAATTTTGCAGGACCCATGCAAACATGGGTCTGCAAAATAGGACAAATTCATGCAATAAAAAGCTTCCTGACAGCAACTACAAGGGTTAGTACCAGAAAAAACTGCTGAAAAAATTTCCATTGAAATCATGACAACATGGAAAAGACATAAAAATGATGAACAAAAAAGAGAGATTCTAGAATAAACCAATGCAGATGGTCATAATATTACTTGCTGACAATAGAATAAAGTAAAACAACACATGTAGCACAGTATATGTACCAGTAACAATTAGAATATAACCAGTAGATGCATGTGCATTTACTATCCCTAAACATTACGGCATAACAAATAAGAAAATATATGCATGCTGTCAAAAGTTAGGGGTTTTTCTCCCCCACCAAATTTCAATATTTGTCAGAAAAAGTTGAAAACTTAAGAGCAAAATCTCTTATTCTAATGATTGACAATTTTAGTTCCAGATTAACATTCGATGGCTTCATATTGCGGATGAAGCATTCAAGGATATCTTAATGATGAAAGAGAGTTTGTTCTTTCATTCACAGTTATCATAGGACTAAGAATTAATACTCAAGTGAAATCAGTAGCCACTTCTTTAGCCCTTTCATTACTATATTTCTGACCAAAATACACCCCTCATGAATTTCAATTATATTCTGCTATGATGAACTTTATCTAATCCATGCAGGCATGGAAAAAAAGTTAAAACGTGGACGAGTATGATAAATTCATGCAATATAAAGCTTTTAGACAGCAACTACAGGGGTTAGCACCACAAAACACTGCCCAAAAGCACATATTGGAAGCATGATAACATAGAAAAGCAAACAAAAAACGACAATGAAAAATAATGAAGATTCAATAATAAACCAATACTGATGGCAACAGAATAAACAAACATGTAGCACAGTTAGTGTATACCAGTAACAATTAAATCATAGCCAGTAGATTACTAGCATGTGCATTTACTGTCCCTGACCACACGGCATAACAAATAAGAAAATATAAGCATGGGACATAGTTAGGGTTTTCTTTTCCTTCCAAATTTCAATATTTGTTGGAAAAACAGTTTAAAACCTTTGATAACAGCAAATTCTTCCAAGTATATTCCTACCAAATAGCAATGCAAATGAATTATCACTAAATTATAATTCCACACTAAATTACATCATATTTTTTATTATCTAATGATGTGTTCTGTAGAAGAAATCTATTTCTTCTATTCAAAAATATTTACAAGACCCTCTATCAGTATAATAAGAGATATTTATTGAAGCTAAAAATATCCTAGACTAAATATGGTTAATCATGGATCACATGATGCTTTTCAAAAAATTATCCATAGAGTATCTAATTTCATTATACTCAGTCTCTAATGTGATGAACTTAAATATTACAAAGAGAAATTACCCAATATAAAACTATAATAAACTGAGAGAGAAATATATTTGGAAACAGGCATGTGTTGATTACTGGACAGGCATCTCTTGTAGAAATGATGAACTGTATCTAATCCATGCAGGCATGGAAAAGATGTTAAAACGTGGATGAGTATGATAAATTCATGCAATATAAAGCCTTTAGACAGCAACTACAGGGGTTAGCACCACAAAACACTGCCCCAAAAACACCTACTGGAAGCATGATAACATAGAAAAGCAAACAAAAGACGACAATGAAAAATAATGAAGATTCAATAATAAACCAATACTGATGGCAACAGAATAAACATACATGTAGCACAGTTAGTGTATACCAGTAACAATTAGATCATAGCCAGTCGATTACTAGCATGTGCACTTACTGTCCCTGAACGCACGGCACAACATATATATATAAATATATGTATGGTTCATTGTCAGGGCTTCTCCCCAACTTCAACTTCTGTTAGAAAAACAGTTTAAAACTTAGCAAAATCTTTTAAGTACATTTCCAATGAAAGGCAATGCAGATGAATATCAGTATACACTTCAGATCTACACTATTTCTAAATTATTTCATATCATTTATCATCTAAATGTTTAGTAGGTGAAATTATTATTTCAAAATGATCTTTTAAAACAATTGCAGCATGGAAGGTGTTTATAAGAAACACACAAAAACCGTTAGATTCACTTCAACATTTAAATTTAATTTGCCAAATATTTTCGTCGCTCTGAGAGCACGACCTGTTCACTGACAAAATTCCATGCTGCATCTGAGAAAGTAACAGTTAGTACGTGGTTTAGTATGTGTGTATGTATGTAATTTAGCATTAGACATCTAGTTCAAATATTCTAGCTCTTCTATATTCAAACTTGCCAGACCCAACCTCTTACACTTATCTCTAAACTATACAACACAATATCCTTATGCTCTCAAAGTCAGGGATTTTTCAACAAATTTTATAACTGACTTATATGCTGCCAAGACCCTCACAAAAATGAGATAAGATTTTGAAGAGCAGTTTTCCCAAACAGATGCATGAAAAATACAGCAGCCCAATAGAAAGTGGTATGACACCATTAAAGAAATGAAAGCCATTCTTGTATGTACTATGAGATAGAAAAATATCTATTTGGAAATCGGTGAAGCTGTAGAAAATTTGTGCCAATGTAATTTTGCAGGACCCATGCAAACATGGGTCTGCAAAATAGGACAAATTCATGCAATAAAAAGCTTCCTGACAGCAACTACAAGGGTTAGTACCAGAAAAAACTGCTGAAAAAATTTCCATTGAAATCATGACAACATGGAAAAGACATAAAAATGATGAACAAAAAAAGAGATTCTAGAATAAACCAATGCAGATGGTCATAATATTACTTGCTGACAATAGAATAAAGTAAAACAACACATGTAGCACAGTATATGTACCAGTAACAATTAGAATATAACCAGTAGATGCATGTGCATTTACTATCCCTAAACATTACGGCATAACAAATAAGAAAATATATGCATGCTGTCAAAAGTTAGGGGTTTTTCTCCCCCACCAAATTTCAATATTTGTCAGAAAAAGTTGAAAACTTAAGAGCAAAATCTCTTATTCTAATGATTGACAATTTTAGTTGCAGATTAACATTCGATGGCTTCATATTGCGGATGAAGCATTCAAGGATATCTTAATGATGAAAGAGAGTTTGTTCTTTCATTCACAGTTATCATAGGACTAAGAATTAATACTCAAGTGAAATCAGTAGCCACTTCTTTAGCCCTTTCATTACTATATTTCTGACCAAAATACACCCCTCATGAATTTCAATTATATTCTGCTATGATGAACTTTATCTAATCCATGCAGGCATGGAAAAAAAGTTAAAACGTGGACGAGTATGATAAATTCATGCAATATAAAGCTTTTAGACAGCAACTACAGGGGTTAGCACCACAAAACACTGCCCCAAAAGCACATATTGGAAGCATGATAACATAGAAAAGCAAACAAAAAACGACAATGAAAAATAATGAACATTCAATAATAAACCAATACTGATGGCAACAGAATAAACAAACATGTAGCACAGTTAGTGTATACCAGTAACAATTAAATCATAGCCAGTAGATTACTAGCATGTGCATTTACTGTCCCTGACCACACGGCATAACAAATAAGAAAATATAAGCATGGGACATAGTTAGGGTTTTCTTTTCCTTCCAAATTTCAATATTTGTTGGAAAAACAGTTTAAAACCTTTGATAACAGCAAATTCTTCCAAGTATATTCCTACCAAATAGCAATGCAAATGAATTATCACTAAATTATAATTCCACACTAAATTACATCATATTTTTTATTATCTAATGTGTTCTGTAGAAGAAATCTATTTCTTCTATTCAAAAATATTTACAAGACCCTCTATCAGTATAATAAGAGATATTTATTGAAGCTAAAAATATCCTAGACTATCTAATTTCATTATACTCAGTCTCTAATGTGATGAACTTAAATATTACAAAGAGAAATTACCCAATATAAAAACTATAATAAACTGAGAGAGAAATATATTTGGAAACAGGCATGTGTTGATTACTGGACAGGCATCTCTTGTAGAAATGATGAACTGTATCTAATCCATGCAGGCATGGAAAAGATGTTAAAACGTGGATGAGTATGATAAATTCATGCAATATAAAGCCTTTAGACAGCAACTACAGGGGTTAGCACCACAAAACACTGCCCCAAAAACACCTACTGGAAGCATGATAACATAGAAAAGCAAACAAAAGACGACAATGAAAAATAATGAAGATTCAATAATAAACCAATACTGATGGCAACAGAATAAACATACATGTAGCACAGTTAGTGTATACCAGTAACAATTAGATCATAGCCAGTCGATTACTAGCATGTGCACTTACTGTCCCTGAACGCACGGCACAACATATATATATAAATATATGTATGGTTCATTGTCAGGGCTTCTCCCCAACTTCAACTTCTGTTAGAAAAACAGTTTAAAACTTAGCAAAATCTTTTAAGTACATTTCCAATGAAAGGCAATGCAGATGAATATCAGTATACACTTCAGATCTACACTATTTCTAAATTATTTCATATCATTTATCATCTAAATGTTTAGTAGGTGAAATTATTATTTCAAAATGATCTTTTAAAACAATTGCAGCATGGAAGGTGTTTATAAGAAACACACAAAAACCGTTAGATTCACTTCAACATTTAAATTTAATTTGCCAAAATATTTTCGTCGCTCTGAGAGCACGACCTGTTCACTGACAAAATTCCATGCTGCATCTGAGAAAGTAACAGTTAGTACGTGGTTTAGTATGTGTGTATGTATGTAATTTAGCATTAGACATCTAGTTCAAATATTCTAGCTCTTCTATATTCAAACTTGCCAGACCCAACCTCTTACACTTATCTCTAAACTATACAACACAATATCCTTATGCTCTCAAAGTCAGGGATTTTTCAACAAATTTTATAACTGACTTATATGCTGCCAAGACCCTCACAAAAATGAGATAAGATTTTGAAGAGCAGTTTTCCCAAACAGATGCATGAAAAATACAGCAGCCCAATAGAAAGTGGTATGACACCATTAAAGAAATGAAAGCCATTCTTGTATGTACTATGAGATAGAAAAATATCTATTTGGAAATCGGTGAAGCTGTAGAAAATTTGTGCCAATGTAATTTTGCAGGACCCATGCAAACATGGGTCTGCAAAATAGGACAAATTCATGCAATAAAAAGCTTCCTGACAGCAACTACAAGGGTTAGTACCAGAAAAAACTGCTGAAAAAATTTCCATTGAAATCATGACAACATGGAAAAGACATAAAAATGATGAACAAAAAAGAGAGATTCTAGAATAAACCAATGCAGATGGTCATAATATTACTTGCTGACAATAGAATAAAGTAAAACAACACATGTAGCACAGTATATGTACCAGTAACAATTAGAATATAACCAGTAGATGCATGTGCATTTACTATCCCTAAACATTACGGCATAACAAATAAGAAAATATATGCATGCTGTCAAAAGTTAGGGGTTTTTCTCCCCCACCAAATTTCAATATTTGTCAGAAAAAGTTGAAAACTTAAGAGCAAAATCTCTTATTCTAATGATTGACAATTTTAGTTGCAGATTAACATTCGATGGCTTCATATTGCGGATGAAGCATTCAAGGATATCTTAATGATGAAAGAGAGTTTGTTCTTTCATTCACAGTTATCATAGGACTAAGAATTAATACTCAAGTGAAATCAGTAGCCACTTCTTTAGCCTGCAAGTGATATTACAACGGCGCGCTAGCGCACCATCCATTTGTATTTCGCGCGTGTTGGTGCCTTTACCAAGGCAGAGAGAGGAAGGGCCCTCTCGCGCATGCGCGAAGCACCGGAAGAAGAACCCTTTTGCCTACGTAGCAGTTAGCCGAGGCAAGGGGGTCGTAGAACGTTTGACCACTGGCAGCAGTCAGCGGGGACTTGGGACAGCTGCGACTGAAGGAGGCGGTCACGCATATTTTCTCTCCGTTCGAACTTGCTTCTAGCAGTCCTTACCAAAAGGCCTTTAACCAGATTGTTGCAGACCAACATCGTCTCCCTGTTCGACGCCATCTTGAACCCGTTCTGGTTTTAGCGGCTGAATATTGTAAATATTACAATCGATTAACTTTCAGCCTTGCGCGCCCCGAACCAAGGACATCAGATAACCACTTATTGTTATTGTTACCAAGAAAGAGAATAAAGTAGTATATATATATATTTTACGTCTGCGTCTTGTTGTTTCTGACTGGTAGAATTCTGGATTATTAAAGCAACGGCTAGTGATTGCTTTCTTGTACCCCGAAAGTACAAGAGAAGATATTCGCTCACTAAGTTCGCTACAAGCCCTTTCGTTACTATATTTCTGACCAAAATACACGCTTCATGAGTTTCAATTATATTCTGCTATGATGAACTTTATCTAATCCATGCAGGCATGGAAAAAAAGTTAAAACGTGGATGAGTATGATAAATTCATGCAATATAAAGCTTTTAGACAGCAACTACAGGGGTTAGCACCACAAAACACTGCCCCAAAAACACATATTGGAAGCATGATAACATAGAAAAGCAAACAAAAAACGACAATGAAAAATAATGAAGATTCAATAATAAACCAATACTGATGGCAACAGAATAAACAAACATGTAGCACAGTTAGTGTATACCAGTAACAATTAAATCATAGCCAGTAGATTACTAGCATGTGCATTTACTGTCCCTGACCACACGGCATAACAAATAAGAAAATATAAGTATGGGACATAGTTAGGGTTTTCTTTTCCTTCCAAATTTCAATATTTGTTGGAAAAACAGTTTAAAACCTTTGATAACAGCAAATTCTTCCAAGTATATTCCTACCAAATAGCAATGCAAATGAATTATCACTAAATTATAATTCCACACTAAATTACTTCATATTTTTTATTATCTAATGTGTTCTGTAGAAGAAATCTATTTCTTCTATTCAAAAATATTTACAAGACCCTCTATCAGTATAATAAGAGATATTTATTGAAGCTAAAAATATCCTAGACTAAATATGGTTAATCATGGATCACACGATGCTTTTCAAAAAATTAATCCATAGAGTATCTAATTTCATTATACTCAGTCTCTAATGTGATGAACTTAAATATTACAAAGAGAAATTACCCAATATAAAAACTATAATAAACTGAGAGAGAAATATATTTGGAAACAGGCATGTGTTGATTACTGGACAGGCATCTCTTGTAGAAATGATGAACTGTATCTAATCCATGCAGGCATGGAAAAGATGTTAAAACGTGGATGAGTATGATAAATTCATGCAATATAAAGCTTTTAGACAGCAACTACAGGGGTTAGCACCACAAAACACTGCCCCAAAAACACCTACTGGAAGCATGATAACATAGAAAAGCAAACAAAAAACGACAATGAAAAATAATGAAGATTCAATAATAAACCAATACTGATGGCAACAGAATAAACATACATGTAGCACAGTTAGTGTATACCAGTAACAATTAAATCATAGCCAGTAGATTACTAGCATGTGCATTTACTGTCCCTGACCACACGGCATAACAAATAAGAAAATATAAGTATGGGACATAGTTAGGGTTTTCTTTTCCTTCCAAATTTCAATTTTTGTTTGAAAATCAGTTTAAAACCTTTGATAACAGCAAATTCTTTCGAATATATTCCCACCAAATAGCAATGCAAATGAACTATCACTAAATTATAATTCCACACTAAATTACTTCGTGTTTTTAATTATCTAATGATGTGTTCTGTAAAAACATTTACAAGACCCTCTTTCAGTATGAGGAATGAAAATAAGAGATATTCCTTGAAGCTAAAAATATTCTACAGACTTAAGAAGACACGAATCATGGATCACATGGAGATTTTCAAAAAATTAATCCATGGAGTATCTAATTTCATTTCACTCAGTCTGTATTGTGATGAACTTAACATGTAGCACATTGAATAGTAACCAATAACAACAAGAATATATCCAGTAGATTACTAGCAAGTGCATTTTTAATAGCACTTAACAATACAACATAACAAAATTTTTGTATGCTCTCAAAGTCAGGGCTTCTTTCAACAAACTTTATAACTGACACCAAGTGGAAAGAATGTGAGTGTATGTGTGTGTGTGTATATATATGTATGTTGTGTGTGTGTGTATGTATGTATGCAGGCTTCATGTCTCAAGATTGTATGATAGTTGTGATTAAGTTTCATTTTCATGTAAACGACACCATTTGTATCCAGTTCTCCATGAAAACATGTTCAAAGAGGAACATTATATTTGGAAACATACAAGTGTTGATGACAGGATAGGCATCTGTTGCAGGTAACATTATAACTAATACAGATGGTCATAATATTACCTGCTGAGAACAGAATAAAAGCACATGTACCACAATATGTATACCAGTAACAATAGAAGATGACCAACAGATTACTAGCATGTGCATTTACTATCCCTAAACATTACGGCAAACAAATAAGAAAATATATGTATGCTGTCAAAGTTAGGGCTTCTTTTCCAAATTGTAATATTTGTTAGAAAAACAAAGGGCAAAAGTCTTTTAAATACATTTCTGACAATTTTCATTGTTTCCTTTCATTTATTATCTAATGATAAAGAAATAATGATATGTTCAGTACAAGGAATACAAAAATATTCACTAGACTCTCCATCAGCATGAATAAAAAATGAAAATAAGGGATATTCATTGACAAAGACATTTTCCAGGCTAAATAAAACAAATCACCCAATATAAAAGCTAGAATAAACCGTGGATGAGGAGTGAGTTACAAGAAAATGATAAAATACATGTCAGTACATAGTAATATGTGGAGGCGCAATGGCCTAGTGGTTAGGGCAGCGGACTCGCGGTCGTGACTCCCAGACCGGGCGTTGTGTTTATTGAGCGAAAACACCTAAAAAGCTCCACGAGGCTCCGGCAGGGGTGGTGATCCCTGCTGTACTCTTTCACCACTCTTTCGTCAGTTGGCCTGCTCGCTTAGCCAGCGGGGTGGCGTCATTCGAAGGCTAAAACAATGCGAACGCATTGTGACCAGCGATGTGTAACTACATCTGATGGACTGGTCGGTCACGTGATGACATAATAATATTACTATGAAGTGACAAGCATGTAGCACCGAGTAGTCACCAGTAACAACTAGAAGATGACCAGTAGATTACTAGCATATGCATTTACTATCCCTAAACATTACGGCATAACAAATAAGAAAATATATGTATGCTGTCAAGGTTAGGGCTCTTCCCCCCACCAAATTTCAATGTTAGTAAAAAGGTTTAAACTTTAATAAGAGCAAAATCTGTTATTCTAATGAATGACAATTTAAGTTCCACACGAGCACTAAATCATTTCACATTATTCATTATCTATGATAGGTGGTTCAGCAAAAGGAATTTATTTCTTCTATTCTACAATATTTACTGGACCCTCTGCAGGAAGAATAAATGAAAATAGGGAATAGTCATTTGCAAAAAAAAAAAAAAAAAAAAAAAAAAAGACTAAATAAGACAATGAATCATGGATCACAATGATTAACTCATTCTTTTATTTGCTCCAGTCATTTAACCATGGCCATGCTGGAGCACCACCTTTAGTCGAGCAAATCGACTAGGACTTATTCTCCCTAAGCCTAGTACCTATTCTATCGGTCTCTTTTGCTGAAGCGCTAAGTTACAGGGACGTAAACACACCAGCATTGGTTGTTAAGCGATGTTGGGAATAGGGGGGAAGAGACAGACACACAGACATATGCATATATATGACAGTCTTCTTTTCAGTTTCCGTCTACCAAATCCACTCACAACACTTTGGAAGGGCCGAGGCTATGGTAGAAGACACTTGCCCAAAGTGTCATGCAGTGGGACTGAACCTGGAACCATGTAGTTGGTAAACAAGCTATTTACCACACAGCCACTCCTGAATATTTAAAATCATCTACTCTGTATCGTGATGAACTGAATTTTCAAGTTTACAAAGAAATATTACACAATATAAAATCTATAATCTGAGAGTAGAGAGCGTTTACAATAAAATGATCAATACATGGTAATACTACCATGTGGCGACAAACATGTAGCACCGAGTAGTCACCAGTAACAACTAGAATATACCCAGTAGATTACTAGTAAGTGCATTTAATATCCCTAAACTATACGACATAACAAAATATTTGTATGCTCTCAAGGTCAGGGTTTCTCTCAACACACTAAATGACTGACACAAACTGGACTTAAATTCAAACCTTTTTTATCTCTCAGCATTTTAAAAATATAGAAAGAAAATAATTTCAATTTTACACTAGAAGACACTTTAAGCAATGGTAGTGAAAATCAAAGAAACTGAAAATAAAGAAACTTATGCACACAAATGAAGCATTTGATACAATATTGTAAATATCCCAAACTTTTAAGAAATGATGCCAGGACACACAGAAATGAGATTAGGCAGGAATAGGTTTTTAAAAATACTCCTCTCTGAATATCTAAATAAAATTATGGTTGAGGAGACAAACACACTAGATATATGAAATATCATATGAAACCATTAAAGAAATATGCATTTATTATCTCAAAACATTCAGCCAAAATATGAAAATATATGTATGATTTAAAGACAAGGAATTTATATGTGAACCCCAAAATATTCTATTAAAATGTCCTTGAATACAAATGATTTTTTACAATTATATAGCTCTGTGTTTTTCTTTTAGAAACAGCAATATTTTAGAGATTTTGATTTCAAACAAATCTTTTTTAATAAACAACACAAATATGAAAGCAATAGTAATTTCTTCAAACTAAAACGAAAATTAAAGGGATATAATACCAAAAATATTTACCAGACTCTCAGTATAAAGAAATGAAAATAAAGGAATATTCATTTAGAAAAAGTAAAATGTTAGCTAGCACAAAAAATGCATTCCATGGATCCTACAATCATCTTTGATGAAAGATTGATTCACTGAGTATCTAACATAGTTTTACACACCCTGTCTATTGTAATAAACTGAACTTTTAAGTTCACATAAATCAACATAAGTCCATTTTCATGCTGGCATTGGTTGACTGCAGCTGGCAACTCTCAAGACTGCCAAGCTCTCTATCTGCTTAGACATAGTTTTGTAGGGCTGGATGCCCCTTCCTCACACCAAAAATAAAATAATGCAACAAAGGTGATGGAGGTGTTACAATAAATTCTACAAGGCAATGATCAATAGCAGTCAGTACACGGTCATATTACCATGTATCAATAAACTGTAGCACACTGAATAGTCACCAGTAACAACTAGAAGATGACCAGTAGATTACTAGCATGTGCATTTACTATCCCTAAACATTACGGCATAACAAATAAGAAAATATATGTATGCTGTCAAAGTTAGGGGACTTTGTTGGCTAGACAATAGTAATAATAATAAAAAAACAAAAACTAGAATTTTGTTACCTGGATGACCTGAGCATGAGTGAATGCCAAAAAAAGATGGGGAAAAAGTTCAGGAAGTTACTGCAACTACTAACAAGGATTTTAATCTTACGGTGAAGGGAAACTGTATGTTTGTGTATAACATACACAAGCACAGTTGTGAAACAAGTATTGAATGGTGAGGATATATGAAGGCTGGAGAGAAAAAGTGGATTTAAGAGGAATTGGATGTAGTGTGCAAGAAGAGGCTTCATTGGAATAGGCACATATAAAACATATAGATAACAGTTTGGGGAAAGTGCCAAGATATCCAAGAGGAAGGCAGCTGTGGAAGACAAAAACCGAGGAAATATGGGTAGAAATGGAGGAAACTGATTTGATCTTGAAGAATGAACCCTCTAAAAAAAAAACATAACAAACAAGATGGAAAAGATTTGTTCAATTCATGCAAGCAAGGAAAATGGACAAAATGATTTCTAATAAGAAACAATGCAAACAAAGAATTCAGCAAGCAGGTAGAAGCAGCACAGAAGGATTCAGGTCTCAGCACAATTCTATTTATTTTCCTACTCCAAACCATAATAGAGGAATCTAATACTGTTTGTTAAAGTGAACTGATGTATTGGTTCTCATACCTGAATTTTTTGAAGATAGAAGAAATTCCTAACACAGAAACAAAGCTTAGAAGCCAAAAGACCTTTATTTCAACCAAGCAAATCAAAAGTTTTAGTTAGCAGAGAAGGCAACTTCTTTGCTACCTGGGAAATGGCCATGCTTGGTCAGCTTCCTTTATGTACCTAACAGCTTTTGCTACTTAGGTACCATTATTAGCAATGGTGGTGAGTGCTCTGAAAGCATAATAGCAAAAATAGTGGGTTCAAAGTTTAAGGAGCCACTGCTACTGTAGGCAACAAGATTCTTTGAGTAAAGGGTGGATTTTTGTGATATTTGTGTACAAGGTATGACGTTGAATGATAGCAAAATGTAGGTATGGAATGCAGATAAAATACAAAGGTAACAAAGAAACGAGTTGAGTTGGATGTGTAATGTTAGTGCTTAAGAAAGGCAGAGTCCATAACAGAAGAGAGAAAAACTCAGAATTAACAAAACAAAAGTAGTGTGCAACAGAGAATACTCCACTGATGCAGACACAGAATGGTCAGGAAGTATCAAGTATTTACTATCCCTAAACAATGATGACATCTAACAAGGAAATATATGTCAAAGTCAAACTCCAGTATTTGTTGAGAAAGAAGTTGAAATACATACCAAAAGCCTCTTTTGCTAATTTAAGGTCAGATTCTTCTTGAAGCTGCCTCCGTCGAAGTTTTTCAGCATTTGGATCTACTGGCGATTCAACTTCTTCACTTCTGGATTCCTTAAACGAAAATAAAAAAAATTAAAAAGTTTTTTTTAAAAATCTAATAAAAAAAGATAAAATTTTAAAATTCAACTTCAACCCATGAAATCCTATCAGGAGAGCTTGTGTTAAGCTATAATATCCTTGCCACTAGGTAACAATACATAGGCTTTTTGACAGACAATTACAGTATCTTGGAATTATATACTTCCTGATAAAGCTTTATATTTTAATTTATATATTTACCATAAAAAACTTTCTTGCACTGTCCAATTAAAAAGCTGCTTACAATCACTTGTTTTTAGTATTTTGGAGCCCTTTGTTCCCTGTTCATTAACAGAGACTACAAATTCTGAAGACAAATTTGAAGACTTTTCACTTTCAGTATATTCAAAATATAAAGAGAAAATGTTTTACTGTTTGTAGATGAAACAAAGGTTAACAATTTTAGTTTTCAATAATAGTAATTATGAAATTACAAAAGGATATAATGTGAACCCAAACAAGAGTATGAAATGAAAGAGATTTTTTTTAAAAATACTTTTCTTTGCAGCATTTCCAATGGCAGGAAAATCAGCCAATATAAAAAAGGCTGATGAGAAGAATTGAGGGGAACATTTTCTAGATGAAACTATACATAGCTTGTTTTTGACCATACCACCTGGTTAATGGTATAGTTAAAAATGAGTATTTTTATGCACATTAATAGATATATAGCAAAAACCTATCGTGTTCTTAAGGTCAAAACTTACACTGTAAGAATAGAGAAGCATAACAAAGTTTAAGCAGAAGGATAAGATGCCTCTCTCAATACCAATCTTCACATTTTCAAGTAAAGTACTGCATTTCACTGGTCTTTTGCATATAGAACTACTGCTGCTCATATACACACATATATTTTGGACTTCTGCAGCCTTTCCAGCAACTCTATTTCATTTACAAGGCATTAGTCAACATGATGCTATGGCAGAAAATACTTACCCAAGAAGCTACACAATTTATGAAGCAGAAAAGCAGAGTTTCAAGATGAGTGTGCATGTATATAATATCATTGTTTTAACATCCATTTATCCAGGTTTACAAAGGTCAAACAAATTTCATGGACATTTCAAAACTGGATGATGTTTCTGTTTCCAGGTAAGGTAATATTTCTCCCACACACCTTCCATTACAAACAGCACAGTGACTGGACATATTGCTTACAACTGGCACAAAATGTCAAGACAGAGACATATCTAATAAGCTTCTTCCTGTTTCTGTCAACAAAATCCAACTGCAAGGCTTTGGTTAGCTTGAGGCTATGGTAGATGTTGAGTATTGAGACTGGCTCCAAAACCACACAGCTATGTTTATAAAAGAGAGGATGACTAATATCTTAATCTAATGGCACCTGCCACTCCTCACTCTACCCCACTAATTCTGATTGTCTCAGTCTCTTTTCTCCAGCTTGCAACTGGTCTTGTGATAACTTCATCCTTCCACTCATATTCATTTTACTTCTCATAATACCATTCATTTTATTTGTCCTTACACTACTCCATTAGCCTGGCAGCAAAATATGTAAATGATGCAAAATGTTACAGAGAGATGATCAAAGAAAATTGGAATTTATTCCATATTTATTACTGAAAATTGTATAGAAATGTTAATATTGGAACATTGGGAAGTCTTTTGGTTATCACCAATTTGTGTTATCACATGAAAAAGGTTAAAAATAGATTTGTTTAAAACTAAAATGTGCTCTACGAAATACAGAGAAGCAAGTAGGCTAAAAAAATATTAAATTGAAATATTACAGATTGATACCCTTTGAAGAAGAAAAACACAGACACACACACACAAGCACACAGAGAGTGACTTACTTCATCTTTCAATTTTTCTTGTTGAGCTTCTTTTTCAGCTATGATTTCAGCTATGGGTCGTTTTTTCTTTATTTGAAAAGCTCTAACACCTCAGAAGAAAAATAAAAATACAGAGACAATTAGAGTGTAAGTGAAAGAAAACAAAACAAAAATGTACATTGAACTATGAGTGGATTAATATATATATATATTGAGGAAATATTACACAGTGAGTCTTATCAATTCCAATAACAAATTCATGTTAATACCTCTAACAGTTTAGTTCTATATTAACCCACCTGTAGATGCCTGAAAAAAAATTTGGCTTCTGTTATCAAAACACCTGTAACCACCCAAAATTACCCTATTCATATTTTAATGTGAATTTCAATGTGAATCTTGTTAGTACATTCATTAAAATATGATTACCCTATGTAAACAATTGCTTACGCTCTCCAACATTTTACATGATAGCTGAATGCTACAAATTTTTGGAGATTTCCCCCCCCCCTTCCATTTTGACTTTCTGAAATGATTTTGAAAGAAAACAGAAAAATCTAAAAAAAAACATATGGCAAACATAAAACCCACATGTGTCATTGTGAATCCCATGTTTCTATTGCGAAAAGTGACACAATTCGGTGAGACAAATCCAATAATTTGCAGAAGTCCTAGATTAAAACTTTGGTTGTATTCTCACTGGATGTTAGCTAATAACCCATTTCCAGACTGATGGTTAAATAAAATTATTTTATGTTTTGTTGAGTTTACCAGTATTTACCTGCAATTAGATTCACTTTGAGACAAAAATTATGTAACAGATTTGGTTAAGAAATTTTTGTTAAATTGTATTCCAAAAATCACATTAATAGAAGAGTTGTTTTATGAAATCCATGATTATTTTAGAACTAGCAGTATCGCCCGGCGTTGCTCGGGTTTGTAAGGGAAATAACTATATAAGCATTTTTAGAGAGTTATAGCCAAAAAATAGCAAAAATGCATTAAAAATGGAAAAAATATGATGGTAAATTTTTTTTAAATCGTTGACTCATCGTAGACATTTTTAGAGAGTTACTTCCCTTATATAATAGCGAAAAAATGCATTAAAATGGAAAAAAAACGATGGTAAATTTTTTTTTAAATCGTAGACTCATGTAGACGCTTTCTTAGCCATTTCTGTTTTGGTGTCTTCAAGCCATGAAGTCGTTGTTCTAAAAGAACGCTGGTCTCCTTGACAACGCATTACGACGTTGATTTCCTTACACTCCCTTCCCCACAGGTGCAGGTGTGAGCGTGGACGCCAACTCCGCCGCCATCGACACACGAAAAATTATGCATTAAAATGGAATAAAAAATGATGTTAAATTATTTTTAAAATCGTAGACTCATCGTTGACGCGCGCTAATAGTCAGACGGGCTCGATATGAATCACGACTATAAGCTACCCGAATTTGGTTAAACTGCACCGCAAAATGTGGGAGTAGTTAGGAATCTAAATCGAAGGGGACAGACACTCACACAACTACAGTTTTATATATATAGATATACATAGCGCAGTAGTGGTGAGATGTGACAGCAAAGAAAAGCATACATTCACTCTCTGCATGCAATTAGACTCGGAAAGTTCGTGAGGAACCCATTGACCCAATTTGCTGACTTTTCCGATAGCACACAGGTCTCAATGAATGGTTGAATGACCAAATCCAAGCTTCTCTGCTAGTTCCTCAACAGTTACGATGAGATTTTGTTCCACCAGGGTTTTCAGGATGTCCTTGTCGAGTTCTACAGATCTTTCAGGATGAGGCTCGTCTTCTAGGCTGTAGTTTATGGCTCGGAATTTCTGGAACCACCATTGACACTGCCTTACGCTATTGTCCAATCCCCATATACTGCATTAATATTTCTTGTACTTTCCGTTGCGTTGTTGTCTTTATTGAACTCATAAAGCAAAATATGCCAAATATGCTCCTTTGTTACTTCCAATATAGCTTTGAAAAAAATAGCTGTTAAAATCGAAATTCACTCTTCAAAACTTGCACTATGAATAAGGACAAGATAAAATTACTACTTGCTTTTATAGCAAGTTAATATAAGTAGTTTATCCCATTCCCCTCTGACATTTAGTTCAAGCTGTTGAAAAAACCGCATTATTATATATATATATACATACATACATATACACACACACTCTCTCTCTCACACACATGCACACATTTATATTCTGTTATTGTTTTATACGTTTCAGCCTTGAGGTTGTGACCATGCTGGATCATGTGTGTGTGTGTGTGTGTGTGTCTATCTGTCTGTCTCTCTGTATGTATATATGTATATGTATGTGTGTGAACAATAATATTTTCAACAGATGTGTTGCAGATGTATCTGATTGTTCTCAAGCTTCAATACTGTGTGTGTGTGTATGTGTGTGTGTGTGTATGTATGTATTTGTATGTATGTATATGTGTGTATGTATGTGTGTGTATGTATGTATGTGTGTATGTATGTATGTGTGTGTGTGTGTGTGTGTGTGTGTGTGTGTGTATGTATGTATGTATGTATGTATGTATGAGTGTATGTTTACTTTATTACTCTCTGGCTATTTACTCTCTTCCAAGAACATTTTCACTCACTCTTATGTGTTAGCTTCCCATACATTTTACTCATGTATCTATCAGCGTCATAGTCGTCATCGCATTCTATTGTCTACCTGTCAACACACTGAATTAGTTTCACTTTATTCGTAGCACACTGTTTGTGTGCGTTTGCGTGTGGTGTAAACCAGACTAAGAAAAGCATTTGACACACACACCAGAATGTGAGTTTTCTGTAAATTTTGCTTAACTGGAGTTTAAATTTTAAAAACTGGACCTGGCATGACGCGATGCATTGTACTCTTAAAACTGCTAGGTAAATTGTAATTGAAGAAATCCTATATTGTAGATTTGTATAACTCCCAAAGGGAGGCAGATAAAATCTGCCTTTTATAATAAGAGATAAGGGAACGAATGGGTTAATAAAGTATATATGAACACTGATATCTACAAACATTGAAAGTATATATATTCCTATAAATATTAAATTCATTATAAAAGTCTATAAGCAAGAAATCAACTTACTAGTTGCCGTTTCCTCAGGTTTTACATCTTTCTTTTCATCATCATCCTCCCAATTATCCTATGAAAACAGATTAAAAAAAAAAAATATTCAAGGGATATTTAAAACAAAAGTATGTTCATAATTTGAAAGCATCTTTCATTAAGAGCTGATCATAAAATTAAGATTTAATTAGATTTTCTTTTCATTTCTTCACGAGAACATGCCATTTCAATTTTGTAAATACACAAGACATTGACCAACAACTTTCATTTTTTTTTTATTACTGATTCCCTATAATGACATAAGTACCTCAGTTAGTACATAAAATGTTAAACAATTCCTAGATACAAAAACTATCCCAGAATCTTATGGTTAATTATACCAATATGCAAACAATTATATTGTCATGAAGTACCTAGCTAAAGATAAACCCCACTACATAGCTTTTGTGGGCTTGGAGAAAGCCTTTGACAGGGTCCCCCGATCCCTTATCTGGTGGTCGATGCGGAAACTGGAGATTGACGAATGGCTAATAAGGGCTGTACAAGCCCTATACAGAGAGGCTGTCAGCAAAATTAGGATTGGCAACGAATATAGTGAAGAATTCCAGGTAGAAGTAGGTGTACACCAAGGCTCAGCCCTCAGTCCCCTTTTATTCATCATAGTCCTCCAGGCAATAACAGAGGAATTCAAAACAGGTTGCCCCTGGGAGCTCCTCTATGCTGATGACCTGGCTCTCATAGCAGAATCACTACCGGAACTAGAAAAGAAATTTCGGGTGTGGAAGCAAGGGTTAGAATCAAAGGGCCTTAGAGTAAATGTAGCAAAGACCAAAGTTATAGTAAGCAGAAAGGCGAACTCAGCACACCCCGCCTCGGGCAGGTGGCCCTGCTCGATCTGTAGGAAAGGTGTAGGTAGAAACTCCATAAGATGCACCCAGTGTAAGCTATGGACGCATAAGAGGTGCAGCAACATCAAAGGGAAATTAACTGATAAGATAGCTTTCATGTGCGGCAGATGCACAGGGACAATAGACACCACAGACACTCAGAAAACAGATTCCATCACACTCCAGGGGAAGAAACTAGAAGTAGTTGATAGTTTCCGCTACCTGGGTGACCAAGTTAGTAGTGGAGGTGGATGCTCAGAGTGTCACCACTAGAATACGAATAGCCTGGGCAAAGTTCAGACAGCTCCTACCCCTACTGGCGACAAAGGGTCTCTCACTCAAAGTGAAAGGTAGATTGTATGACGCATGTGTGCGAACTGCCGTGCTTCATGGGTTGTGACTGCAGAGGACATGCGTAGACTTGAAAGGAATGAAGCTAGCATGATCCGCTGGATGTGTACTGTCAGTGTGCGCGCATGACAGAGGGTAAGCACCCTGAGAGAAATGCTGGACATAAGAAGCATCAGATGTGGTGTGCAAGAGCGCCGCTTGCAATGGTATGGTCATGTACTACGGATGGATGAGGAGAGATGTGTGAAGAAGTGCCACTCCCAAACAGCTGAAGGTATCAGGGGGAGAGGTAGACCCAGGAAGCATGACCTCAGAGCGTTGGGCCTCACTGAGGCAATGGCGAAGGACCGAGATCTCTGGAGATATGCTGTGACTGCAAAGACCCGGGCTGCTTCCTGCACCAGTTCCGCGTAGCCCCTGCCCTTTCAAAGTACCTTGGATTCCAGAACATCCCGCTGTGCTTGAAACCTGTTGAGTCAAGTACATGAACATCAAAATAAATATCAATGGAAATAGTAGTTGTGATACCTGTGCCCGTGGCACATAAAAAGCACCATCCAAACGTGGCCGATGCCAGCGCCGCCGGCACGTTAAAAGCACCAACCAATCATGGCCGATGCCAGACTCCCCTGGCACCTGTGCAGGTGGCACGTAAAAAGCACCCACTACACTCGCGGAGTGGTTGGCGTTAGGAAGGGCATCCAGCTGTAGAAACACTGCCAGATCAGACTGGAGCCTGGTGCAGCCCCTGGCTTCCCAGACCCCGGTCGAACCGTCCAACCCGTGCTAGTGCGGAAAACAGACGTTAAACGATGATGATGATGATATCCATCTCTTGTAAATCATTCAGTCACTCCATTTTATACATGTTTCACCCATCATATTTTATTTACTAACTGCAGTCTTTGGCAAGTCTTACCTTCTTAAATCCTAACAGATATCAAATATTTTTGCATTAAAAACATCTTTCTTACAGGTAAATTACTTTGTAATTCCAAAATGGTTAATATACAGAATGTGAATATCACCATCCTTTCGCGTCAGCTTTTCATACTGGCATTTGTGAGACGCTTTGACTGAAACTGGTAAGCTGGAGCTGCACCAGGTTCCTATCTGATTTGGCATGGTTTCTACATTTCCTAATGCCAACCACTCCAAGAGTGTAGTGGGTGCTTTTTATGTGCCACAACTTTGATTTCAATTGGATTGACAAATCTTCTCAAGCATGGCGTATTGCCAAAGGTCTCAGTCACTTAATCCCATTTGTGAAGTCCAACATTTGAAGGGTGCTTTTTATGTGCCACTGGCATTGGCCATGACTATGGTTTCACTTGGCTTGACGGGTTTTCTAAAGCATAGCGTATCACCAAAGGGCTCAGCCACTTGCCATTGCCTCTGTGAAGCCCAACATTTGGAGATCATGCTTCACACTTTCTTCATGAAATAATTGCTAGAAGTATAAAAGCTAGCAACATTTTATATTGTTGTTAAAAGCATTCATTTGATTTTAAGACTAATTCAGTTCTATCATATGAGATATTTATCTTCAAAATGATTATTTGATTTTATAGCCTATAAATAAACACAATGCTGAATGAAATATAGTTCAACTTAAGCTATGAATATTTTTCATTATCTGGCTTTAAAAACACTCTTTTGATTTTAAGGCTAATCTCGTACTGCCATATGTTACAACAGTCAGTAACGTTTAACTCACGGCCTCCAAATAGACTTCAAAATTAGCTTTATGCTATCTTAAAAACAATTTAGAGTTGCCTTCAAAAACATTTTACCTTTAAAAGTTACCTTTCATCAGTAACACTTACCATACTACTACTAGCTTACATGTAAGTTCTTTTTTATCATAAGTTTCATTTTAGTTAATGAATTCAAAAATGAAATTTATTTTAATTTTAAATATTTCCTATTTTTTCTCAAAAGGCAATTATAATGTAAACACACAAAAGAATTTGTTTAAAAAATAAAAAGTAATGTATTGCCTGCAACACTTTTATGGAATGTCATCACAGGTCTCTTTTGGCTGACCTTATTTTAGACACGATTGAAATTAAAGGAATACTGCAGTCAGTTGGTATATCACATACGAAACGTGCAGATTTTGTCCTAACTAGAAATAACCTTTTCAAATTTTTATTCTCGATGAAACAATTTAACTAATCAAAATTTCTCTCAATTTACTGTCTTAAAAGGACACATTGTCATACTCTCGGAGTGGTTGGCGTTAGGAAGGGCATCCAGCTGTAGAAACTCTGCCAGATCAAGATTGGAGCCTGGTGCAGCCATCCCTCAGTCAAAATCGTCCAACCCATGCTAGCATGGAAAGCAGACGTTAAACGATGATGATGATGTTAGTCTTAGGTTGCTTCTGATCATGATTATCAGAATTAAAATGGGCCTAACAAGAAGTAAACATTCCAGCTCTCTCACTTGTTTACATGAATAATATTCAATCAACTGTTCTCTAACCACTATTTAGCCCTAGGAAGCATCGACGCTTCCTGTTGGCCTTGACACATTTCCTGTGTCCTTATATATTTACGAAGGGGAGACAAGCACCCTCAACAGCTAGGCCTGCATCTAGAGACATGCATGTTTCTGGGTCTTGCCCGTCATCAGTCTAGAGTAGCAGAGGCCTGCTAGCTGAAGATACCTGTCTAGACTTCGTATATCATCATCATCATCATCGTTTAACGTCTGCTTTCCATGCTAGCATGCGTTGGACGGTTCAACTGGGGTCTGGCAAGCTCGAAGGCTGCACCAGACCAGTCAGATCTGGCAGTGTTTCTACAGCTGGATGCCCTTCCTAACGCCAACCACTCCGAGAGTGTAGTGGGTGATTTTATGTGCCACCGACACAGGTGCCAGGCGAGGCTGGCAGACGGCCACGCTCGGATGGTGTTTTTATGTGCCACCGACACAGGTGCCAGACGAGGCTGGCGAACGGCCACGCTCGGATGGTTTTCTTATGTACCACTGGCACTGGGACCACAAGGATACAAATTCCATTGATATATATATATATATATATATATATACACACACACACATATATATATATATATTCTAATTTTGGTGATCAGTGAATAAACATCACTGAAAAAAAAAAAAATATATATATATAATAAATAAAACATGTACGTACCTACCTCTACATGTATATATACATGCATATATGGGTACAGGACACCAAAAAAACGTTGAACACAATGAGAAAATATATGTATTTACGAAGTCTAGACAGGTATCTTCAGCTACTCTAGACTGATGACGGGCAAGACCCAGAAACATGCATGTCTCTAGATGCAGGCCTAGCTGTTGAGGGTGCTTGTCTCCCCTTCGTAAATATATATAAGGACACAGGAAGTGTCGATGCTTCCTAGGGCTAAATAGCGGTGGTGTAATTCCCTTTGCAGGACTGTCACGTTATGTCGAAAGTATACAACCGCTATATCGCTCCACCACTACTCATGTCTCTCTGAGATATTTAGAAATTCAATATTTCTAATTTTGCTCCCTAACCCTTTAGCATTTAAACCAGCCAAAATAGTCTACATGCTTTGTGTTCAAACTGGCCAAATCTGATTGTTCACACCTACCCTTTATGTCATTCTAAAAATAAACACTCACATCAAACACCTGAAGCTACAAGATAATGCATGATTAATTCAAAACAATGTGAATTAATAAGCATTACATTTGACAGAAGAGTCTGAATGGTCAAAGCTGCCGGAATGTGAACAATAAGATATTGCAATTCAAATATTTTGCATTTCTCAAAACCATAAAACTTTCCATTTTACACACTGTATATATATATATAGATGCAGCACGGATTCTTGTCAGTGAACAGGTCGCGGATTTTAGCGACGAAAATATTTTGACAAATTAAACCTAAATGTTGAAGTGAATCGAACGGCTTTTGTGTGTTTCATAAATGGCTTATAAACACCTTCCACGCTGCAATTGTTTTCGTTTCAGCACACGATCTCAGATCAAATTACTTGCTATGCGAGTACATCTCCGTAATATATATATATATATATATATACATTATACATATATTCATTTTAATGTCCATTTTCCCATGCTTGCATGTGTCAGACAGAATTTTGACAGCTGGATGCCTGTCCTGTTTCCAACCTTCACCTGTCTCCACATAAGGTAATATGACCAGACAAGTCTTTCTCAGAAGATTGGGAATGAAGGATACCAATTGCATGACAGACACATTCATTTCTAACTATCACGGGATGTCTAAGCATGGAGACTAATATGCACACACACAATGGGCTTCTTTCAGTTTCCATCTACCAAATCCATTCACAAGGCTTGGTTTGGGAATCAGATAGTGAGATTGAACACAGAACCATGTGGTTGGAAAGCTAAATATATATCCTATTATAAATTTGAGTGATGTTTCTGTTACATTTTTATGTTTGCTAATTCCTCCTAGACCATTGGTGCAAGGACAGCGAAACTCAAACCAGCAACTCCCCTAATCCCAAAGAATGTCCCAAGGGGTCTATTTTTTAAAGGGCCGCAACTAACCCCCCTAGTTTCACTGCATTTTGAACTGAATACATGGCATTGGCGACCAAATCAGAGCAATGACAATGAATTTCATACTATGATGTACTCCCAGGAGTATTATAAGGAGGTTCAGTTTTTGAGCCCCCCCCCATTTTTACTGCATTTACCTTGCTTCTACGCTCATTGATCAATAATTATGATCAATATCAGTGCTCAGCATATTGGCAGAAATACGTTTGAGCATTCTAACTACCTTCACATACATTCAAATCACGATAAAGTGTTATATAACAGGTATGTTTCAAATGTGGTAGAGTGGATAGTAATACTTTGTAGTTTATTATGTCCAGTATATATATACACATACTATTTCAGGTAGTTTCAAATTAATCTCCTAAAAATCTAAACTTACTTCTTTTTGCATCAAGCAAACGATGATCAAAGGACATTCCAGTCATGACCATCACAGCTATTAAAGTCATAGTATTAACCAGGACTGCTATTATCTGACAGTTGCCTTTTAAGATGGCAGGTTATGAGGAAAATTTTGCCGCTATTTCTAGCAGACAAAGCAACCACATAGGCTCCCTCATCGGTCACCCTGTAGAAATTAGCAGAAAAGGTAATGTTACCAAAGTAGAGAGATTTAGAGATGATGAATTTAATTAGATAAATATCACCAACGTGAATATCCCAGATGATGGGAACGAATGGTAAGACAAGAATATGGAACTCATTTCAAGCTTCTTACAGACATGTAACGACTATCTCATGTAAAAAGAGTAAAATTATATTTTGTATCAGAGTCGTATAGATTCACATCCCGGATTTATTACAAAATCAAATACTTTAAAATTATGGAACAATTTTTTTTATAAAAAAGGTTATACTACGTTTTAAATATCTGACGAAAATACTTGGTGTAATCTGTGAGATATAAAGAACCGAGACAGACGTACAGCATGGTCGCAACTACCAACGTTTGCAGATCATAAAAAAAAAAGACTACAAAATATGCGCAACATTCTGTGACCGTCACATCGAACCCATTCTGTACAGAGCAAATGATTTACAAATTATATATATATATATATATAAATAAATACATTAAATGCCGGTTAAAAAGTAATGCACAAAATAAGTGGTATGACAGATGGTGACGACTTCCAGTTCTTACGTTTGAGGCTAAGAACGAAATATCTGAAGATTTCACACACACAATCGAGAGAGACATCGGAGAATGAAGGCTCTATATTTTGGCGATTTAGTTGTACTATTTAACTTCCTGAAATCTATAACCATTGTTTAAATCACTAAATCAACAGAGTATCTCGGTTTCTTAAGTCGTAGAAAGCAGAAGAATTTTACATCAACGAAGCTAGATTGTTCGAACGGGACACACCACTCTAGAAGATTCAATCAATGAAGGAATACAGTTAATTAGCTGGTAATTGTTTTATTTTAAAGCGAGTTATGACAAAGAAAAGAAACAGTAAGGTACAAAATAGTTACCAAATTTTCCAATAAGACCGTTTTTTTTAAACATATTTCAGCTTGAAAGTTTTACACGTGACAACTAAAACCGGCATTAATTAGATTAATGAGAAAATAAATCGTACAATTGTATTATTAGAACAGCTGCCGCGAAACAAAAGAAGCGTTAATAGGTTTCTATCTACTATTTAATGTATTCAATTTAATCAAGTCACCCACCTAAAAGCAAAGATCGTCATAATTAGATATCGAACTGTAGCGATATATATATATATATATGATATACAAAGTCCACAATATGGTGTAGAATCGGTTGTTTTGGCAATCGTGCTCGAAGCAGGTAAACGTGTTGATGGCAAAGTTTATTCCATCCTGCGACCAGCAACAGGATTACAACCTCATTATACGGATATAACCATCCATAAAATATGAAAAAGTGCTGTTTGGGGGATATAATATATATATATAGTTCGTTAAATATGTTAAGTGAGAGGTTAATCTGGACAAGGATAGTGGATCGATGATCGTTCTGGTCTGAAACGAGTTGGAGAAAACTGATTAAAAGCCAGAGAAGAACTCACATGTCTTCTTCTCTCCGACCCCGATTCTTACCTTTTCCCGACTCGAATAAAGTTTAACATCTCACAGCTGTTTAAATGTGTTGCCTTTCAAATCTGGTTTAGGCTGTTAGATATCTTAATTCAAGAGGCCTTTCGAAGGAATTTTAGAAAAACTCCTTCTGGAATCAGTTTTTGATGCCAAAATAAAAGCGAGAATCGACGAATTGGGGAGATTTTTTACGGCGACTGAAAACGTCCACGAGGCATCTTCGATTCTTATATAAACATCTTGGATGTTTTAATAGTGAATGTGGAGGGGAATCGTCTCGAAGCAAACGATGATTATAAGTGGGGATGAGAAGGAAATTCCAATTAAAAACTTAATTAAAATCGAAAATTAAAACAAAAACTTAATGTCAGCCATTTTGAAAAAAAAAGAAAAAAAAAGAAAAAAAAGGTTTTTTTGATTTTTTTTCTTTTCTTTTGATTGAAATGGTTTTTTAGGAATAAGTTTTGGGAACTCACTTTGACGTCGTCGTCTTCGTCTTCTCCTTCCCATTTGTCGCTGACAACGTGTTGGAAATCAAAATCTTCCTTTTCTGTCAAAAGAGAACCAACAATATTGAAGTGCCCCACGATGGGAGGCAGACAAAGAAATTCGAGATTAAACGACAATAACAAGCGGTTTTGTGGAGTATAGAGAGACGGAGGTGAAAAGTAATGAGATGATATGAGCATAATGAGGGCTCTAAACCCTCGGAATGCCCGGGTTTTGACCGAAAGCTTCGGGTCCGACTTACCCCAGTCTGCGTCCGACATCTTGCAAAACGTTGCCGCTACTGATTATACTCTCGCAGCTCAGCAGAAATCGCCAACATGCGGCGGTTTTCTAATTAAAAAAGAACACACTCTCAACACATAAATATAATGTTTAGGTTTTCTATTAAATATTTTTACAATTTTTATTGAACAAAAAAAGGATGATAGAGCCTTCGTTAGTTTCTTTTCAAAAATAAGTCCCTACTTGGAGATTATACGCATGTGTTTTATATGCGTATGTCAGTTAATATTTTTCTAAAACAAATTAATTTTTTTCTTATATTGTATTATTAAGAAACTTACTGTCACATTTATTCACCTCATAAATTTATTATACCTTTTAAAATAATTTTATAATTTTCTGTTGCTATGGTTTACGGTTTTGAATTCTCGTTGCAACGTGACGCATCCCGCAAAAAAGTTTGGCGCCAAGTGACATAAGCAGTGCTCGAAACTGGTCCCAATGTCTCTGCCTACGTGACTCAACGTCGGACCAGAAGCCATTCGCTCTAATTTCAACACGTTATTTCATCCTTTATTTATTTATGATATTCACTTCTTTTACACTTGCCTCTCTTTATAACGAACCTTTCAAATTACAAACTATATGGTATAAATTCGTTTAAGTGTGTCTGTCCCATTTCGCCCACTCTTAACAGCAGGATGTCGCCATACATTCTACTCTAATAATCGTTAAAGATAATTTGTCAACTCAAAATAGTTTTTTATACCTAATTTACAAACGTATTTAATTATTTGAGCGTTTATAAATTCATTAAGTTCTTGTATCGTGAAAGGTAAATTCTGATGTTTCTTCGAAAGGTCAGCTTACCACTCCTTTACAACACAGGAACTTTTTTCGTTTTACCACCACAGACCATTACTACTTTCTCAGATTTTAAGTTATTTTCGTTTTATTTTTTTACATTAAGTCTTTCTTAAAGTAATGCCAACAACCAATTTTTACAAAATCAAAAGTAGAATCTTGCTAGCGAATATTTGGAAAAGTTTAAATTCTGTGTATTTGGCACTCATTTGTTCGCTTACCATTTGCCTTTCCTCATGAGGAAAGGGAAAAGGTGGCTACCAAACTGAGGTGGGAGTAACAATCGAAAAAATTAGAAATTTTCAGATTTTTTTTACAGAACAGAGAAATGGGAGGGAAAAATACCCCTTCTAGTAACTTAGCAATATGCTTGAGATATCATTTAGATAAAAAGGTCTTTTAGTTCGAGATCAGATATAGAGTCAAAAGTCTTCAATGCAACTGTCCCATTTTATTTTCAGATACTATATTCAGGACTTCGGTGAAGGTAAAGAATACGCACACCTGGTGGTTAGGGTTTCGCATATTCTTTACCTGCGCCTTGGACTTCATTATCCATTGTAATCTTTTATTTTCCCCGAGACATTGTGATGTGATTCGAAGATTGTGCTGCTATTTCTAGCAATTTGAGCGATCTCATAAAGACTTGTTTGTTCTTTCCTAGAACGGTTATAACGAGACTACGTTTGGTGGGTCAAAAATGATCTTTGCTCGCGCAAATTTCCTCACCAGACAACAGTAGACATGGTTTTATTTCTAGTAGGCTACTGTGTATAACAGATGCCTTGATATTTTGTTCGGGCGGGTCTGTGATCTAACAAATTCATCATAAAAGATATATATGTGTATTACTTTCAATTAGGATACAAAACCGAAGTTGGTTTAGAAATATCGCAAAACAATAGGCAAGTATTTGTTTAGCCCCAGGACAGAACTGATCGAGCAAAACCTATGATCAAAAGCGTTCCAGTCTAAATTATCTTGACTTTTAACCTCTGATATAATGTACATGAGACAACATGCAATGCGAATTGAGGAAGATTTGCTTCGGCTGTTATTTCTGTGACAAACAAACCCTGAACAAAAATTCAGCGGGGAAAAGAAAAGATCCATGTCTGGAAAATGTACAAATATTTATGGAAAATGGTGTATATATGGTTTCATTAGGCTTACAATACCTCATTCGCTCAAAAATGATCTTGTATAATTCCTATAAAAGTAAATGGTTAGCGAATTGAGTAAAGATCAGAACACTATATTCCTTTTGCTTTTCAAGGAAATCAATTGCCTTGATTTTAATTAAAATTTGACATACATTGCTTACATATTTGAGATTGTCTCGAATTAAGTGTTGGTAAGTATCAAGAGAAAATAAAAGATAAATATCGTATGTCAAACCTCATAAATGTGTGGTTTTAGAATGTGTGTTGAAGTGCTGTTAAGTGCAGCACACCTTATACGAGTGTGTAACCCTCCCCCCGACTTTGTTTTCTCATAATTTTCAGAATGAATTTTTTTTAATGAAATTTTTTACAGATACCTTAAATCGAAATTTAATGGGGAGGGGCGAAATTGGTGGGCGCACAGACATAATATTTTTTTTAATTTCAAGTTTCATTTTGTATACATACATACAGATATATATGGTGTGTGCGCGTGGCCACCAACTTCTTCACATCAAATTCCGATATAATCTACACCGGTGGTTCTCAACTGGGGTTCATATGGCCCCCGAGGGTCCACACAACAAAATAGTAAATTGAGGATTCACAATAGTATTTTAAGGGTCCCTGAAAAAATTTTCCAGTTGACATAGGTATTGGTATGTATTGCAAGAAACAGTTAGATTTTTCTCTAATATTTATATAGTTGAACCTACACAAATTAATGTGTGGAAAAAAATAATAATATTCTATAAAACTAGTTTTTAAACATAGAACGGCAACGGGGGTCCAACAGAATAAAAGAGCAATCAAAGGGGACCCATTAGATAAAAAGAAAAAAAAAAGGTTGAGAACCCCTGATCTAACCCATCTAAAAGATAATAATTTTTTTTTTTTTTTTACTTGTTTCAAGTCATTAGACTGCGGTTGTGCTGGGGTACTGTTTGGAGAATTTAAGTCGAACGAATCGACCCCGAAAAATTTCATTAAAAGAAATATCTATTTCTCTGAAAGTTATGAGAAAACAAAGTCGTGGTAGGAATGGTGGGGGGGGGAGGAGCATTCTTCAGGTATGCCGTTAAATATCTATTTTCGAAAAAAAAAAAAAAAAAATCACTCTAGCACCAAGTGCTTCAATTGGTCCGTTCTTTGTAAATCTGAGAGCAAATGGAATGGAAAAATACATTGCAGAATGTAAAAATTAGACGAAAAGAAAACAGACATGATTAAGGAAAGATGCATTGCAATATGGCCGAGGGAAAATTCTTTAAGGGGTGGTGGGGATGACCTGTTTTCTACACAAATATGGTAGAGGCTCACATGTGTAATATAGTGAGATGTAAAACTTCGCTTAACTAAGATTACCAATACAAAGAATAGACAAAGCATCCGTGCTTAGAAGTTTAAAAAAAAAAAAAGGTGGTGGTGGGGGACGATAACTAATAATCTTTTCTACAGTAGACACAGGACCTGAAGTTTGGGAGAGGGTTTAGTCGATTACATCGACCCCAGTGCTCAATGGATACTTATTTTATCGACCCCGAAAAGATGAAAGGCAAAGTTGACCTTGGCAGAATTTGAAGTTAGAACGTAAAGGCGGACGAAATGCGGTTAAGCATTTTGTCCGGCGTGCTAACGATTCCGCCAGGTCACCGCCTTCAGGGGATAACTAATAATAACAATTAATTGGCATTTTGGGAAAGTATAGCTGTAGTATGGGATCGAATATGGTCTTCAACCCTTTGGCATTCAAATTACTCTGTCAAATGAAATGCTTATTCACACTATTTTGAATTAACTATGCATTATTTGAGATTTCAATGAGTGACTATATTTTTAGAATGGCATTGTTGGATAGGTGTGAGAGGCTGGATCTGACTGATCTGAACATAAAACAGGGATATTTTGTCTAGATATGGTTGGTTTAAATGCCAGAGAGTTAGGGAAAGCAACGTACATTTCGTGTAGACGTACAGTGTTAAAACATGGAATCCAGCTGCAAAGTCTAATGACAGGTGCTTCTGATAGGACATAATAGAAGAAATGTCTGAGGACTCTACCCCCACGACTCACCCGGGAATAGAAGATGGAGGAAATTCGGATGAAAAGAAGCAATCGATTAAAATTTCAGAAACTGTTTTTGGGTGCTGTACAGAACTATATATTCCTAGGAATTAAGTACCAACAGAGAGTTGCATTTGGTCAAGTTGTTGACATACTCAGTGCCGGTGGGAAGTTCACTAGTTTAAATATCAATTCTTGAGCTGCAGATGTTTAGCTTTTTATATTCTGTGCACCTAATTGTAAATCTACTCTACGCAAGCGACTTTTGTAAGTAGCAAGAACAATTTATATAGTTAGCTTTTCCTTTAATGGTTTCAGTCGTAGGACTGAAGTCATGCTGGAGCACCGCCTATAACTTTCAAGAACAGACGAAGAGTAAAGTGTATAACTTGCTGTGATATCTATTCCTGCAACGTTCGCAAGCCTTACTTTCTGGGAACGTTTTGATATGTTAAATAAATAAATACACATGTATATAAAATCTTTTGGCACAATTTCTGTTGGGTTAAGCAGGTATAAGCTGGGGTTAGTTCGACTAAATGTCTTGCGTCTTGCTTTTAATTTCTTTAAGCATGTCAGCTCAACTGCAACATTCATCCTAAAAGAGTAATTGATTTTAATCTGGATACTACTTAAATACAAAGGTCCCGACGCCTCTACGTAACCCTAACCCTAACGAGTGTGCACTGTAAAAACATATCGTTACATAGATGCATCGGGACCCCTGTATTTAAGTAGTGTCTTAATCTGTTCATATATCATAAATTCACACAGAAAAAAACCCTAAATATACAATTTACATGTTAGTTTGGAATTAAATATATATTTTTTTTATATTGGCGAAGGAAATTTGTGATGAAAATCCATTTAATTGGAGCGTTAGCGAGCTAAGTGAAACGAAATATATATTTATAGGCGTGACTGTGTTGTAAGAGGCTTGCATCCCAACCACATGGTTCCAGGTTCAATCCCATTGCAAGGCACCTTTGGCAAGTCTCTTGTACTATAGCCTGGGGGCAACCAAAGCCTTGTGAGTGGAATTGGTAGACGGAAACTGAATAAAGCTCGTCGTGTATGTATGTATATATATATATATATATATATATATATATATATATATATATATATATATATATGTATATATATGTATGTGTGGTGTGTGTGTCTTTGTGTTTGTCCCCCGCCACCATTTGACAACGGGTATTGTTGTGTTTACGCAGCCGTAACTTAGCGGTTCGGCAAAAAAAAACCGATAGTATAAATACTAGGCATTAGTACTGGGGTCGATTTATTCGACCACAAATTCTTCGAGACGGTGTCCCAGCATGGCTGCAATCTAATGACTGAAACGAATAAAAACATAAAAAATGATAGATGCACATAGATTTAATGAGGGAAGAGAGGAGAAAATGTTAAAGTGCGAGAATGGAAGGAAATATTTTTTCCAGTTCGACCGAAAGGGGAAATAACTCTCCGGTACTAAAAGAAAGCGGGAAATTTGGATTTGTTGTGAAAGGCGCGCCATGCCTCAGAGCAATGGTTCATTCGGAACTCATCGGGTTTCTACAACCACCATCACCACCTTACCTATTCGTCCGCTTGTTATGTTTGTTTGTAATGGCGAAGTCAACCCGAACTGTCTGGACGATTTTCATCCTGAGAGTTATCTTAGCAAAGGTACCCTGAAAGATTTCTTCCAACACACCCAGGTCAGTGCTTCAACATCTCCACAGCTGCAAACTCAGCAGAAACCTGTTGGGTTTTTAGACGACGACGATGACGTTTGTATGAACGAGGTGAACCCACCTGTTGACAGAAACACATGTTCTAACTGGATCTGGTTGTTTGGTTTTAAATATTCCGTTAGAACCGCATTAGATTTCCACCCTGAACGTTTGTTTTTATTGTTTAGACAGTCAATCAATCATGTTGTCAACAACGCCGAGAGAGACACTCTCAGAATGGGAGAAGTCAATTCCCACCAAAGTAGAGAACTGTTAAGTCAACGAGAGCAAATTAAAACTTTTTTGGATTACATCAATTATTATTTACAGAAATATGTTCCTTCGAGTCTGAGAAATGACCCGTCGAGTGATTGTAACATTCCCGAGGAAACTAATAACCATGTTTTTCTTCAACAATTATTTCATAACATTCAGTTATCGTTGCAACACATTGGACCCATCTCCGAATTACCAAGGCACTTCCTCCAAAACAGTACCTGTCGCCATGGAAGCAAAGGTGGTTCAGGATTTTATCACACTTTGCATATGCATCTGGATATATATTGGTCCACCATGGAACTAGTCTTCCGTATTGTTGATTTGTGTCCTGATCACAATTTTGAAATCACATCAGAAATGTTACATTGTGGGTCTCATTTGGTACCTACGGATGAAATCGAACCAGATGCATTTCAAAGAATTGTGAATTTTATCTTATGGGACTTGTCGGCAATTGCTTGCCAGCGTTTTTCTAATCTTGCATTTTCTGACTACACCAAAGTATCCCCGTTTACGTGTACCTGTGTCAAAGAGATGTGGACGATGTTAATTCAGGTGCTCAAACATCGGCAAAGATCTCGAGGTGGACGAGCGTTTTGGTACTCATTATACGAGGTAATGTATTTTTTAAATTTCAACTATTTCATGTGATATATAACAATATATGAATTTAAGGTGGCAGAATCGTTACGGTGCCGGACAAAATGCTTAGCAGTATTTCGTCTGGTTTTACGATCTAAGTTCAAATTCCGCTGAGGTCCACTTTGCCTTTTATGCTTTCGGGGTCGATAAAATAAGTACCAGTCGAACACTGGGATCGATGTAATCGATTTACCCCCTCCACCGAAATTATTGGCCTTGTACCAAAATTTGAAACCGAATCCTTGCATTTTTATAGTCTATATCCATCGTATTTCTAGCTTTGGATTCTGCTTTTATGTTATTTCTATAAAAGATACTACCCCCTAAAGAACAACGGATAACATGTAACGTCATCTCAAATACTTAGAAATATCATACGACTTGTACTGCCAAGAAAAAGAGAGACATTTATCACTGTACTGGACAAGGATGGAAAAAATCATCTCTTTCTAACAAATATATGTACTACGTTTTATTTTTTTACTTATCTTGAGGGTGGGGCCTCAGCATGACAATAATCTACTCGCTGGCATCAGTGAAGGAATGTTTAATATTTTTTAGTAAATTTGAGGCTTGTGTGAGTATCTGAGATTGACTGTGATCATGATTATGAAAAGCCTGGGGTAAGTGGGAAACTAGAGAGAGAGAGAGAGAGAGAGCATCGTGGTGATAGGAAAATTTATAAATCATATCAAAGTATGGTGAATAATGGACTTATTCTTCAAACCAGTCTGAGAATCAGTCACAATAAAATATTCTGCTCTGCTTGTGCTTTTATTTATTTTTTTGAAAAAATGTTTGACTACATCATGCCAATAAATCTTGTACCGGAGTTAAAAAGAAGCTACACAATCTGAATACAATTTGATTCGGAATAGTGTTCTAATATACTGGTGTGTAACAAGAGAATGCTCTGTCATATAAACCTGCTGGAAAATGACATCCTTGATTTGAAGATTAACTATGACAACAGAAGCAATATCTCTGAACTCTTGTGTAAATCATTAGTCATCATTATTTTAATGTCCACTTTTCCATACTTGAAGAGATTGGACAGAGTTTGTTGAGGTCAATTTTCTACAGTTGAATGTCCTTGTTACCAACCCTTACTTTTTCTAAGTAAGCTAATTTTTTCCCAATATCAGGCAAAATGATTGATAGTGGCTCTCATTTACAGCTGTCATGCAGTATCAAAGCAAGGTGATACAGACATACATAGACATATACATACATACATTTATGCACACACACACACACACACACAATGGGCTTCTTTCAGTTTCCATCTATTAAATCTACTCATGAAGCTTTGGTCAGTCTGAGGTTATAGTAGATGTTTGCTCAAGGTGTCGTGGGACTTGCACCCAAAACCATGTGGTTGGAAAATAAACTTCTTAACCACATATTTATCCCTTAATCAATAAAGGATTAAGCTTATTTAACAGCAGTATTGTGAATGTAATTTGTATATCATATAAGGACAATTAATGAATAGATTTATTGCACACAATGTTCCTTGTTTTTCCATCTCTACATGTATATTGTATTTAAGAAGTGTAAAGAACTTTGACTGATTTTACTTTAAATTCATTTTCTTTATATTTTCTAGGTTATAAATGGACATAAATTGATTTCAAGTGCAACTGGTGATAAAACTGCAGGAACTATTCCCAACTTTTACTCTAAAAACGAGCTGAAAAACATTCCTGGGTTCTGCATCTGGATGATTTTCCATTTGGCACCACTCTATAAACTCAACAATTTTGGTAAACTTGATACTGGACAGAGATATGTTGAAAGCAATTATGAGGAAATTGTCAGCCAAATGAAAGGTTTACTCGCTGGTCAAGTTTCTGAGGAAGAGCTCCAATGTTATATGTTATGCTCCGTACAAATCTGTCGATTGTGGAAAGCAGATTTGACATTTCTAAATGTTCTTTGGAATTACTTTTTTCGTAAACTAAACAACACCTTTAAGGTAAAGTACTATAATAATAATTCTTTCTAATTTGGGCACAAGGCCAGCAGTTTGAAGGGGAAAGGGTCAGTCAATTAGATCAACCCCAGTACTTGATTGGTACTTTATTACCTTATTTTATTGAACCTGAAAGGATAAAAGGCCAAGTCGATCTTGGCAGTATTTGAACTCTGAAAGTAAAACTGGAAGAAATGCTGTCAAGCATTTTGAGAGGTATGCTAATAATTCTGCCAGCTCATCACCTTCTAATTATTCTTTCTATTTTGAGGGAAGGGGCACATCTATTAGATCAACTCCAGTACTCAATTTTACTGGGATTTTTTTCATACTACTACTACTACTACTACTGATGATAATGATGATAATCTTTTCTACTACAGGCACAAGGCCTGAAATTTTGGGGGAGGGGATAAGTCATTTTCATCGATTCCCCCCAGTGTTTCACTGGCACTTAATTTATCAACCCCGAAAGGATGAAAGGCAAAGTCACCCTCGGCGGAATTTGAACTCAGAATGTAGCAGTGGGTGAAATACTGCTAAGCATTTCATCCAGTGTGCTAACAACACCGCCAGCTTGCTGCTTTAATAATAATAATAATAATAATAATAATCCTTTCTGTTGTAGGCAGAAAGCCTGAAATTTTGGGGGTAGGAGACTGGTAGATTACATTGACCTCAGTACTCAACTGGTACTCATTTTATTGACCTCGAAAGGATGAAGAGCAAAGTTGATCTCACTGGAATTAGAACACAGAATGTAAAGGTGGAAGAAATGTCACAAAGCACTTTGTCTGGATTGATAATGATTTTGCTAGCTTTCTGCCTTACTACAGATAATAACAATGATTGCTATCAGAGGCACAAGCCATAGATTTGTGAAGAGAGAACACTTGCAAATACATACAGACTTAATGTTACTACTCTTCCCGGTGTCTTAATCTTTTGCTACTCATACTCCAGCTACATTCAACTTGGACATCATCATGCTGCAGGAACTACAAAGACCTCCTTTACTGAGAACATGGGACTCTCAACACTGCATATAGATTTTATCATGAATATCATGGTCCCCATGCCGGTGGCATGTAAAAAGCACCATCCGATCATGGCTGTTTGCCAGCCTCGTCTGGCACCTGTGCCGGTGGCACGTAAAAAGCACCCACTACACTCACGGAGTGGTTGGCGTTAGGAAGGGCATCCAGCTGTAGAAACTCTGCCGGATCAGACTGGAGCCTGGTGCAGCCCCTGGCTTCCCAGACCCCAGTTGAATCGTCCAACCCATGCCAGCATGGAAAGCGGACGTTAAATGATGATGATGATGAATCAGTTTATTTCGTACTATCTTAGTATCCATGAACAACTCATGAAGTCCCTGCACATGCTAGCCTCACAATCTCTGATAATCTCTTGTGGCAATCTTACATATGTACATCATCAGCATCATTCAGCATCAGTTTTCCATGCTGGCATGATTCAGACAGCTTAACAAGAACCGGCAAGAGCAGGGGTTGCACCTCTCGCATGGCAACATTACATATATGATATCACGAAAACCAGGCTTCCTCTTCAGAGACAGAAATTACTTCAGTTTTCATAAGTTGCTAACCCTCTTCAACACTGCAAAACAATAAAAAAACTGCTGACGTACTTTACATAGAAATGCTGCTGAATATATTATACCACACCCTGTTTTAAATGAGTCCCATCCAGTTGGTGATTCATTCATCAGGATGGTACTCCCCCTACTATAATGGCTTCTGTTCCTTCAATCCAGGGTCAACAAATATTTTATATCTTTGATCCCTTCATAGAATTGTTGATCACTTATCAGCCCATCATGTAAATTTCTAGAATAAATTAGAAAGTATAATTAATAAAAATTTCTTGATTGAAAGAGAATAATTCTTCCATTTTTTTTAATCATTTAATGAGAAATATTTTAAGAGATTTAACAAAATTCATGAAGGGCAATAATGCTCAAAATTGTTTCAGGTGTTTATCAACCCCTTGAACAGATACATAGATACCCCACCACCCCAGGGGTCAATACTGACCACTTTGCCAACCTCTGCTTAAAAGTTACAAGCTAAGTGGACTTTCTTGTTCAGCCTCTTCCTCCACTTTTTTTTTTATCTCTTGTTTCCCTTGAAAACTTCTGCATCAAACACTTTCCTTATTCCTTCTACTCCAGTTATGCATCCCTTAGGATTTTCCTCTTCATCTATAAATCTTTCTTCCACTACCCTGCATTGATCTTGCCACTATGTGAAATTATGGGCACTTTGTTCCCTCTAACAGCAAAAACCTGATGTTGCACACTGAATGTATAATAAATGTAATTATTTATTATTACACTACATTTATTTTAACCAATGATCCTTTTGAGTACTTATAAATTTCTTCTGTAGACTAGTACCAAAATGTGTGCACAATGGTGCTGCCCTTCTTACTAAATAGTAATTATATATATATAGAAAAAAAAACAACTTTGTCTATAAATGTTTGTCATCAAAGATTTTGACCAGTTATAAAGTTGATGCTTTCTTAATAGATCTTTACATGCCGGTGGCACGTAAAAAGTACCCACTACACTCTCGGAGTGGTTGGCGTTAGGAAGGGCATCCAGCTGTAGAAACTCTGCCAGATCAAGATTGGAGCCTGGTGCAGCCATCTGGTTCGCCAGCCCTCAGTCAAAATCGTCCAACCTATGCTCGCATGGAAAGCAGACGTTAAACGATGATGCAGATGATGATGATGATGATCTATCTGATTAATTCCATTTTACCTTAGACTAAGAATTTGTATTTGACCATATCAACATTTATGTTTTGTATCTATACTTGTACAATGTCTTTGTAAGATCACATTTTTACTTCTTACAGGTTAATACATCTGGATTATCTGGCATGGTCATCAAAGTTAAAACTGCTCGTGAATTATTTGAAGAATGCTTGGAGCTAAATAATAAAGACTTTGATTTAGCTACTCTTTCTAAAGGAAATAGTTTCCACCTATTTCTTTACCTAACATGTCAACAACTCAAAGCATTTGTTAATGATGGGAACAATTCAGCCTGGCGGAATTTTAAAGGACGACTCTTATCAAAGTTCCATCAACGAGGAATGCAAGAACTGACAGAACCTGGTCTTACACATTTCACCAAGCTGTTTCTCAGCTTAACATTATGCACACACGATGAGCAGCTACTGCGATCTCTGTTCGATTTTTACAACATGATTGACTTTCGATTAGCTGATACCAAGCGCCAATGTGTTATAATAAAGGGAATTTATGCAGGAATGTCCATTTTCATGCACTGGAATCATGACTGTAGTGCTGCAATTGACAGAATAATACCATTGCTGAATTACATAAGTAGTAAATTTGCATCAGATTCCATCGATGTGCACAAGCGAAGAGATCTGTGGGATGTCCTTAAAGTTTATATAGATTGTTTACAAGACTTAATTGATTCTAGTCCTGAATTCACTTTATCTGAATATAAACTCATTTCAAAAGACATCAATCTCATTTTAACAGTTTGCCATAATTTTGAAATATGTAGCATGGTTGTTTTGTTTAGTGCAGTTCTGTCAAAGCTGCTTTCCTTGGTCAAAACCCAACAAGAAACTGAAGGAGATATATTCATACCAAACGACCACCATGAACAGATGGCACAAAGTATGTGGGTAACTGCTTTCCCATTTGTTGAGAGTGAAGCCAAATCTCCGAAAGCACTGCCCGAAATTGCTGACCTTGCAGCTCAGTTCCTCTGCCTTTCACTTACACTCCCTGACTGGAGTCCCAGTTTTTCCTCAGTCTTCTCCAAATTTGTTTGTGATATATCTATCAATGTGTCGGTTACTTGCCGTTTCCTTGGACATGTTTTGGCAGAACCATCTGTCACTGAAAATCTAGAAACTAGTGAAGATCAGTTTCTTAAAGGCTCACTCCAGATTAAACTAATCCATAGCTGGCTTAGATGTTGTTTATTGTTAGGACCTGTTCCCTCAAGACAACTTGAAGTTGTGACCAAATATGTGTTAGATTTGCCTATCATTAAAAGAATCTGTTCTGTAGTAAATAAGACAGATCTTACAAGTGAATGTGAAGTTTTGATAGAACTTTTCAAAATGTTTGCAAAGGCTCATGAAATTACTGTCAGCTGGGAAGACAAAATGAAATTGAAAGAGGATATTAAGCTATTTTTTGAAGATATCAGTATTAGTATACAACCACTTCTTGATAATCCCTCGAATATGTCGGTTGTAAAGCATATATATTCTACAATAGGGAACCTTGTAAAGTTCTGTGCCCCTTTGTTGTTTAATGTTCCTTCTTTGCAGCAGGTCATTGATTGCTTGCTCTTCCCCCATTCTTTATTTAACCCTTCCAAGCCTCTCAACCCAATCATAAAGTCAGTTGTACATGACACGCTTCATTTATTTGTTTCGGGTTTGAGTAAAATCAGCAGCCGATATGCCCCATATGTCCAACGAAGACTTAAAGACATAGTTCTGCAATATTTGCCAAGGTTTCCATTGAAACGTAGTGGTGGAGAACAAACTAATTTCACATTTCAACTAAAACCTCATCCTTTGGTACATTTACTTACAGATAGACTGGTTACAAATAGCATTTGTAACATGAGAAACTTTCGAAATTTTATTTGGGCAACTTTACAGGAAAATGTCCTGAAAGCCGAGGGCTTAAAACTTCCTGAATCTACAACTATTGGTGTTCAGTTTATTGGAGAAGTTATTGATATGACAGAATCGACGGAAGATGTCGCTAAAGACACACTGTTACTGCTTCGACCACTTCTGGAATGCTATTTACTCACAAAAACTCCTCAACTTAGACAAAGTACAACACAGGTGTTAAACCTTCTCCTGAAAGCGTGTTACCAGTATTCAACAGAAGTACCTTGTAAAGAATTATTAGAAATACTTAATCAGTTTTTGACTGACTATTTTGCCAATTTTCCTGCTAGTCTCAGTCAACTCTGGAATAAGTTGTTCTTATTTTATCCGGACCTTTTACAAGAAAATAGACCAGTTTTGTTATTACTTCTGGAAAAACTTGAACTGAAGCGAGGTACAGGCACTGATAATCACCTTCGTCAACATTGGTTAACGTACTTAAATAAAACAGACAAGACACAAGAAACGGTGTCTTTATAAAAACACCTTCTATATTTGTAGTTTTATAAAAAATATATATATTCAAATTGTGCTGGTAACATTTTGATTTTGTGGAAAATTTTCTTTAAATTTGGGTAGTGTATTGCAGACACTATTGTCCTTCCTTTTTTAAGACAGAGACAAAATGTTGCTGCTATTTTTGGCAGATCAAGCAACCATGTAGAGGTTTCCTCCCAATCATGCTGGTGTACATATGAAGCTGACAACTGAAGCTAGAGATAATTTAATGATTGAATGTTAATGTTATGACAGTGATAAGAGATAACTTTGCAAGAAATGCTCAAGTAGTAACTTGAAGAGACACTTTAATATATGTGTGTATGTATGTGTGTGTGTTTCTGAATGCTTTTCAAACTAATCAATGAAATAAAAGTCTGATATTGATTTTTCTTGTCCTTTTGTTTTTCATAACTAACAAAATAATCTGATATATCTTAAATTATTTTGAAATTTTGATTTTCCCACTTCCATTCAGTTTCAGACATTTGATGCTTATCTTCACAGCTGGTTTATATTTGAGGCACAGGGATGGCTGTGTGATTAAAAAGTCGACTTCCCAACCACAATTTTAGGGTCAGTCCACAGCTTTTTGAGTGGATTTGGTAAAAGAGTAAAAGAGAGAGAGGTACATGGTAACAGAAAGAAGCCCATTGTGTGTGTATATGTCTGTGTGTGTTTGAGTTTGTAATTTCCCTTTTCATGTATTTTGCTGGTTGTAAACAATGGCTCACTGATGGCATCCTTTGTTTCCAGTCTTCCATGTAAACAAATCTGGGATCATTGTTGTTCAGTGGAGTGGGAAAATATTACCTCACACAGAAAGTGAGGGTTGTTAATGAGGGGCATCTGGCTGTAGAAAACTCCGCCTTGAAACTCTTGGTCGAACAAGTTGACCCTAGTATTTATATTTAAGTTAGGTAGTTATTCTACCGGTCTCTTTGGTTGAACTGGGGATGTAAACAAACCAACTCTGGTTGTCAAGCAGTGGTAGGAGACAACACATACATACAGGCATGGATGTGTGGTAAGAAGCTTGCTTCCTAACCACATGGTTCTCAGGGTCCAGCCCCCCTCCAGGCACCAAATAAAGTGTCTTCTACTATAGCCTCAGGCTGACCAAAGCCTTCTGAGTGGACTTTGTAGATAGAAACTGAAAGAAGCCCATCATATATATATGTATATATATCTATGTTTCTTTGTCTTTGTTCCCCAATGACCAGTGTTGGTGTCTTTGCATCTCTGTAACTTAGTGGTTCAGCAAAGTGACCAGTAGAAAAAGATGGCCTAGTGGTTAAGCTCTTGATCATAAAGTCATGGGTTCAATTCCTGGAACTGTTTCTCTGTATGATTGCTATCCAGTAACCCACCCCCACCACTCTATATACACCCAAGTTTTCGCCACTGGACCCTCTGCACTCTCTAATCGCACTTCCTTAGCAATACCTTGCCACTTATATATTATGACGTTCAAACCTCAAGGGTGTGTCTTGGCACTTGCCACCATCTATATCTCTCTTCCTTTACTCAAATGTCCCGTTTCCATTCGGATTCCTGTCCCTTGGGAGTATGCCCAGAACTTTCCCACACTCTCTCTCTCTCTCCTTCTCCAGCACTTCCCTCAGTTTGGGTAATCATGTTTCTCCTTTGTGGAAGCACGTCTTTTTCTGTCATCATTCCTCATCTCTTTCTCTCCGGCTGGGTAACCTTGTACCTCTTCTATAGCAAGACACCTGTTTCTGCCTCACTATAACCTTTCATCTGACACAAGATCCCCTCCCCTCTCAAAAGATTGTTTTTTGTCTTGCAAGGTACTTGGCGATCCGGTCAGTGCAGGTGCCACTTAAAAAGTATGCCATCCACACTGTGAAGTGGTTGGCATTTGGAAAGGCATTCAGCTGTATGTAAAAAGCACTAAATCCACTCTACTGAGGGGTTGGTGTTAGGAAGGGCATCCAGCTGTGAGTGGATTTGGTAGGCAGAAACGTTAGCATGCCGGGCGAAATGCTTAGCGGTATTTCGTCTGCTGTTACTTTCTGAGTTCAAATTCTGCTGAGGTTGACTTTGCCTTTCATCCTTTCAGGGCCGATAAATTAAGTACCAGTTACACACTGGAGTCAATGTAATTGACTTAATCCGTTTGTCTGTCCTTGTTTGTCCCCTCTATGTTTAGCAATATTGCCTTGTGGGCAATAAAGAAATAAGAAACTGAAAGAAGCCCACCGTGTGTATGTGTACCCATGTTTTTTTTTTCTCATCTTGACATGTCATGTAAATGAATGACATTCATTTCCAATATTGAGGGAAAACATGTCTGACTACAGAAAAATATTACCTTGCTTAGAAACGAGTAAGGGTTGGCAACAGGAAGGGCATCCATCATAAAAAATCTGCCTCAATAAACTGGTCAATGCAGGCATGGAGAAATGGCTGTTAAAATGATGATCAATTTTGTAGAAATTCAAGAAAAATCAAAGATATTTTATAAAAGATTCTTTTATTGTTTGGTTTCATATTATGAGTTAACCATTTAAGTTTCCCATTTTTACTGGAGTATCATTCCTTTTGTATCATTTTTAATACTGTCAAGATTTTTTGATGACACGGGAAGAATATACTCTTCATATTTAGTTTTTTTCCTGATAAAAATATATTTGCCCAGACTTCTTTTTGCTTTTCTTTCTTTCTTTCATACAAGTGAATAGAAAGATCTCATAACAGTTCTGCAGGAAGTCAGACGAATCTTCCAGCATTAACAGTCACATATACACACAATAATATTTTTAATGTCAGCTTTCATCCACATCCATGGCACTCACTTCTTGGATAGAAGATATGTCAAGAGATTGTTCCTGGTTACAAGGATCCATCATATCGGCAGCTATGTCGAGGGATTGTTCGTGGCTGCAAGTAGCCATCATATCAGTAGATATGTCTAGAGTTTGTTCCTGACCACAGGAATCTACCATGTCAACCGTTATAACAGCCTGGTGAATGGTGTCTGATGTTGAAACACATACAGTGTTTTCCTCTTGTGGGGCCACTGCAATAGCATGGATTTCATTGTTCTCAGTAGGAATGGCCTGTTGAACTAGTGTTACCGTTTGTAAATCCTCAACCGTATTAATGTCATTGCTCTGATCAATGTTCTCATTGTTATCTACAATGCTATCGTTGTTATTGACAATATCGCTGACGTGATGCTCTCCACTGCAGTCACCGTTCGTCTCAACAATCTGTTCGTTCTCCTCGTTAACAACACTCACTTCAATGTCCGACTGCTGGACAACCTGCTCTTCAGCAGGCAGAATTAAACTCTCCACAGCTTGGATGTCAAGCATGTCCAGGTTGTTTTCTTGCGAACCTGTGCTCACTACTATGTACGATGCAGTTTCCTCAGACCCTGTGGCTTCCAACATTGAGTGCTGCACATCATGCGCATTGGCACTGATTTCTACATTCTGAATAATTTCATCTGATGATAAATTTGTATGCAGCACTACATATTCAGCAGTCTAGAAAAAAAGAAAAACAAAGAAGTCAATACAGTTTCAAATTACATTTTGTTTTGCTTCAAATAATTTATCCTGTTAATAATTCAGGCAGAACAGCATTTATTTTAAGCAGTCTTTCTCCTCTTCATACTTTTGATCTAATTGTAAAAGCACCATCCGTTCGTGTCCGTTGCCAGCCTTGCCTGGTCCCCGTGCCGGTGGCACGTAGCACCATCCGTTCGTGGCCGTTGCCAGCCTCACCTGGCCCCTGTGCCGGTGGCACATAAAAGCACCATCCGTTCGTGGCCGTTGCCAGCCTCGCCTGGCCCCTGTGCCGGTGGCACGTAAAAGCACCATCCGTTCGTAGCTGTTTGCCAGCTCCGTCTGGCACCTGTGCGGGTGGCACGTAAAAAGCACCCACTACACTCACGGAGTGGTTGGCGTTTGGAAGGGCATCCAGCCATAGAAACACTGCCAGATCAGACTGGGCCTGATGCAGCCTTCTGGCTTCACAGACCCCAGTTGAACCGTCCAACACATGCTAGCATGGAAAGCGGACGCTAAATGATGATGATGAAGATAAATCTTTTCACTTTCATATGATTGATGTGTCAATATCACTTCTCTCAAATGAATCTGAATGTAAAATATAAGCCTTGCCACATTAAATGCCTACCAAATAGTCCCTACTTCCTATCTTGCAGATACCTGGCTCTTGAAATTTTATGGACATAAAGGCAATCATACATGCAAGTGTTAATACATAAAATAATTCTTTCTTTTGACTGTCACAAGACGAATTTTATGTACATTTTTTTATATGTTTGTCAGGTTAAAAAGAAGGAGCTGAGTAGGTTTTCAAAAACTGGTCAGGCTGATGCCATTGATGATGTTCTTTAAACTTTTGCAAGTTGTTGGTTGCAGGAAAGAGAAGTGCAAGGTGGGAATTGTTTAGAGTTAATGTGGTGGGAGAGAGGGACTGAGGGTGGGACATAAAATAGGCAATGAAAGGAGACGGGACAAATGAGGTGAAAGAGCTAAAGTGAAGGTCATACGAGACCAGCTGGGTCAAAGGAATAGGGGCCTTTGTAGGAGTGCTATAAAAGAAAGAGAGAGAAGACAGAACAGCTGTGAATGAAGGTCTGGAATGTGTCCCTGTGTGACATCATGCCAGTCTGGATGAAGTATAGAATATCTGTGTTTTAGCAGGACTGTACTGCATGCAAGAGCAGGACCCAATAAGGATTTCACCTGTGTTTTGTAGGAGGTTAGTAGTTGTTAAGAGATGAAGTAATTTTTGGTTTTGGACTGAAATGGTTAGTCTTTTGCAGCACATTCTTTGCTATGTTAAGGACATGCATTTGCCAAGGGAGACCCCCTCAGTGAGGCTTGGCATTCAGAATGTGTTCTTTTGCTGTTGAAGAAAACAAAATTGGCACACAATCTCTATTGGAAGATGTTTTTATGAGGGTGAGCTGAAAAAATAGGCAGAGTATGGAGGAGTGATTCAGGTAAACTGACATCTTGACTGTTCAAAAAAAGACTTCAAAGGTAATTAGTAGCGACTTCTTTTGAAAATGAACAAAATTTAGCATTGTGCTGTTATCTAATACCTGCAGAAAAACGGTTTAGCCCCAAGGACATTCATGCTGGCATGGTTGCTACATTAAGGGATGATGCTTCAATGTTATCAACAGTGCAAAAGTGGGCAGCTGAATTTAGGAGGGGAACGGAGACCCTTGAAGATGACAAAAGGTCTGAGCATCCTGCAACTGTCACCACTGAGAAAAACATTGATCATATTCACCACATGGTGAAGGATGACAGGCGATTGACTATAAATCAAATAGCCAATACCACTAGCATATTCCATAAGAGTTGAGAATATTCTGCACAATGAACTTGAAATAATGAATGTTTCTGCTCGGCAGGTGCCACAGCTTCTGACACCAAGTCAAAAGTGCACCAAGCTGATCACATCATGAGGAAATCTGACATTGTTTGAGGCACATCCAGTTGGTTTCCTTGAACATTTCCTCACCCAGGATGAGTGTTGGCTTCATCACTTTGACCCTAAGTGACATTCCATCCAGTGAAAGCTACCTTCAAAAAGGACCATTCTATCAATGGAGACTACTATGCCCAGGAAAACCGATAAAAGAGGCCTTGTTCATCATGACAATGCTTCAGCACACAAGTCCTTGGTTTCAATGGCTGCTGTACATGACTGTGGCTTCGATCTGGTTGACCACCCTCCTTATTCTCTTGATTTGACTCCATCTGACTATCAGCTGTTTCCCAATACGAAACAAACTCTTAGCTGGAAACCAGCATCACAGTGATGATGACATATCTGATGTTGATAACTTTTTTGACCAACAGGATGAAAGCATCTTCACGAATGGGATCCTAGCACTGCAGTATTGATGGACCACGAGGGGGACTATGTTGAAAAATAAATCACATTTAGTCACCCTCCATTAGAGTATTTTGGTCAGCCTACTCTCATAAGGTATCTGTTTGCAGATTCAGTGAAGGATACAAGGTAATGTCAGGTGTGAGAGTGGGTGCTGTTGGAGGTGACACCAAGTAGGTAACTGATGTGTAAAAGGAAGAAAGAAGGAGGGGGAATCAAATGCTGCGAACATTCAAGTATTTGTGGAGATCAGAAAGAATTCTATCAGCCCTGGCTACGACTGGACAAAATGAAATTAGTCCATCACATGAGAGATAGCTGGGGTATATAAGTGGGAAGTTTTGAGAGGAGATTAGCATGCCAGATGCAGTTGAAAACTTTACTGAGCTGAAGCAGGATTAGGGCCTGATTTTGTCCAGTCAAGTGAACTGAAACAAGCAGAAAAGTATACAAAAAGATCTAAACTTATTAACCATGTGGTCAATAGTCCAGTACTTTAACTTCATATCCATTGTTGTGTATGTATTTATAATACTGAGGCACCAGCATGGCCGTATGGTAACAAGTGTGCTTCCCAACCACATGGTGGGCAAATAAGTTCTACTATAGCCCTTGGCCAGCCAAAACCTTGTTAGTGGATTTGGTACATGGAAACTAAAAGAGATGTGTGTGTGTCCCCGTGCGCCTGTGTGCATGCATGCTTGTGTCTCCTTGTCTTGACATTGTGTGATAGTTGTAAAATGCTTGTCACTGTCATACAGGTAGAGACATTCATTTCCAATATTCTGCAAGGACATGTCTGGCCACGGTAAAATATTACCTTCTAAACAGGATGGTAACAAGAAGGGCATCCAGCTGTAAAAATAATCTGCCTCGGTAGACTGTTTGACCCATACAAGCATGGAAAAGTGGATGTTAAAATGATGATTATGAGATGATGTTGGGTATAAATTCAAGGTTTCACAATAGAACAATGAAATGCATCCCTTGCAAACCTTACCTCCAGTTCAGAATCGTTCTTTTCTTCCCTCTCGGATACAATATACTGCTGAGTATCAGCTACAACAGATGAAAATTCTGCTAATACTGTTGGATAAGTACCATCCGTAACATCTTTGTATTTGGCTAACCGAATACAAGGAACTGTGAGTTAAAAAATTAAGAGTTAAATGCTGAATTAGTTACAAATAAAAATTAGATTTATTGAAAGTTATTGGATTATAAAATCCTTCTGGATAGAAAATTTGAAAGTAGCCTTCAACTTTTTCTATCTAAAAGAGTTTTCCAGCTCAATGTTTAAATGGTAACTTTATAGCTGTATGTTATGTGTTCCAAGAACTATTATTCCAAAAAGAATTCAGGTTTGCTTGAAAGTTTATAAAAATTCTTATGATGTCAGTAATAGTTTAACACTTTAGCATTCAAATGTCAAATATAATGTGTATTCATTCACATTGTTTTGAATTTGACATACATCGTCTCACAGCTTTAAAATTCCAATGCTGCAATAATATTTTTTTTGAATGACATCATAGGAGATGTGCAAGAGGCTGGGTCTGGTTGATCTGAACATAAAATAGGCAGAATACTTGAGCTGGAAATGCTAAAGGGCTAATTTAATTCCATTAATAAATATGTATTAATCGGATAAGATGCTCAGTACTTCTCACTTGCAGTGATTTCTGCATACTTCAGAATCTGAAGAAAAAAAACTGTTTTTGAACTACAAAATTTAACTTCAGTCAGGTGAGTCTCAGGTGAAATTAGATGACATTGTCTGAAATGTTGGACATGTAAATCCAGAGACAGTATTTATTAACATAATAATTCTTTCTACTGGAAGCACAAGGCCTCAAATTTGGGGGAAGGGATTAAGTTGATTACATCAACCCCAGTGCGTAACTGGTACTTATTTAACTGACCCCGAAAGGATGAAAGGCTAAGTTGACCTAGGTGGAATTTGAACTCAGAACATAGCGGCAGTTAAAATACCTATTTCTTTACTACTCACAAGGGGCTACACACAAAGGGGACAAACAAGGACAGACAAAGGGGTTAAGTTGATTACATCAACCCCAGTGCGTAACTGGTACTTAATTTATCAACCCCGAAAGGATGAAAGGCAAAGTCGACCTCGGCGGAATTTGAACTCACAACATAATAGCAGTTAAAATACTGCTAAGCATTTCACCTGGAATGCTAACAATTGCACCAGCTTGCTACCTTCATAATGTTGTTAATAATAATAATAATAACACTGTAACATGTATTTCATCCTTTGGTAGCAACTGCTTTTTCCTATTTGCTTACACCTGGAAAGTATGAAAAATAGCTAATATTTCTTTGAAACTTTGGTTTTGATACATTTATTCAAACACTAAAGAATTCCTCTCAACACATGGCTATGATGCTCCTCCACTACTCTTACTCATGATCAGAGAAGCATGTATTGTCAGCCACTAAGGCACATGCTCAAGTGCTTAAGGTCAAGCAACTGACAAGCAAATCTGTGGTTATTGAGCAGAATGTTTGCTATAATGATATTTCTGCTTCAGCAACTCAGCGCTGAATCTGTTTGAAATGTAATGGAAAATAGGCCAGTTTCAAAACATTGATGTCAAGGTCACAAAAGCATAGTTTGAAGGGAATAATAGCCATTTCCTTTGATTTCTAGATAGAAGAAAATTGCAAAAAACACTCACTGGCCAAGACCAAAAAATTTTTTTGTTACACAGTGTAATCTATAAGGATGAGATGGTAGAAAATTTACCTTTGGCTTTGAGATGTCGGTTCAGAGTACCATGCTCAGCAAAACTTCGATTGCAGAATTTACACTGAAATGGACGTTCCCCAGTGTGCATTCGCACATGTCTTTGTAAAGAGCCTTTCTCACGGAAGTGGCGCTGACAGAACTGACACTCATAAGGAAGAACATCAGTATGGATTCGAAGATGTACTTTCAATGCATTCTGTTGAAATATAGAAATAATATTAAAGTAGGAATAAAAATTGTATCTAGTATCAAATTGATGGCAACAAGTAACATTAAATTAGAAAATATTTATTTCTGAGTTTGGCCACAAAATAATAAATTTGGAAGAAGGGATGTAGTTGATGTGATCGATCCCAGTACTTGGATCAAAATCAGAAGGATGAAAGGTAATGGCTTCAGTGGGAATTGAATTCAGAATGTAAAAAGGATCTAATTACTAAGTATTTAGTCAGGCGCAGGAGTGGCTGTGTGGTAAGTAGCTCACTTACCAACCACACGGTTCCAGGTTCAGTCCCATTGCATGGCACTTTGGGCAAGTGTCTTCTACTATAGCCTCGGGCCAACCAAAGCCTTGCGAGTGGATTTGGTAGATGGAAACTGAAAGAAGCCTGTCACATATATGCATATGTGTGTGTGTTTGTCCCCACAACAGCTCTTGACAACCGATGATGGTGTGTTTACGTTCCCGTAACTTAGTAGTCAATTTGCTCGACTAAAGGTGGTGCTCCAGCATGGCCACAGTCAAATGACTGAAACAAGTAAAAGAGAAAAGAAGAAAAAAGGGAAAGAGGCCCTCAACAGTTTCTATGAATCCATTACTCCTTTCTCTAAGGTCCAGCCAAATGAAAATGAGCAGCTTCTGTGACCCTTCGCAGGACCTCCAAGACTGGTGCAAAGAGCTTGGTCAGATACCTAATCTGAATCCTTACAACTGAGTGAATTCTGCTCAAGGCATCTATGAGCCAAGTGGCAGATTTAAACTGGGAATCAAATTAAGTTTACCATGCAACTTGCAAATCCAATACATATGACCCACTGATGGAGCCCCTTATGAGGTAGAAATAACAACTGAATCCCTCTCAGAGCACACTAATGTCCTATAAAAGTGAAATATACCTTACATAATGTATATATTATATCTGAAAATAAAAATGGAAGAATGGTTGTGACCGAAGAGCTCTTGATCGAGGTCCCTTCAATGAGGGCTGACCTAGGGCTAAATGATCCGATGCCTTTCAGAAATTAATACTGTTTATTTCCCTAGAGCATAGTTTCAATGTAACCTAGCAATATTGAATAAATCACAAACAATATAGCTTCTAGTGCAAATTTTTCCAATCAGACAATCATATAATTTTACAGCTATTTTTGACAAGATTTTATACTAATTATAACAATGAACTGTTTCCTAAATTTTAATAAAAATATTAAAATTTTCTTCATATATATAACTACACATATTCTGCTTTTAACTCATGAAAGCTTTTTCCAATACATAAGCATTTTAATATTACTAATAACTTTTTATAAGAATGTTTTATGTAAAGTTTAGCTTTTGAAAAATTCATTTATTTGCATTGCATCTGTTCATTCAAATCCTTTTATGTGTTTATCAAGTACTAAAAAAAAAAAGGAGAAAATATACTTACAGATGTTTTGAAAGATTTATCACACACAGAACATGTATAAGGACGCATCGTGCTGTGGATTTTGAGATGTTCTTGTACATGGGAAATTCGCTTGAATAACTTGCCACATTCTCCACATTTAAAGTTACGTTCCTCAGAGTGAGTGCTAACGTGTTTGTTTAACATGTCTTTCGTAGTGAACGCTTTGCCACATTCGTTACACTTGAAAGGTCTCTCACCTGAAGGAAGACAAATCAAACAACATAAAGGTCTCTCACCTGAACGAATACAAATCAAACAGCATAAAGAAAGGACTTCAGAAATTAGCAGAGATTTTAGACAAGTGCAATCATACATATGAATTTGAATTATCTTTCAATTTATTTTAACAAATGAAAGGTTAATCTTGTGTCTGCATCATGTGTGTAGGCATTGATGCCTCTACATCCATACAAATGGAAGATGTGTAAATATCCATCTAAATCAGACACAGTTAATGTTTTTTTTTTGAGAAGAAGGCTGGCATGAGACATAGCTCATCAGGTGAACACCTAAGATATCTTTTTGTTAGGGATGCCATTTGGAAAGTAGGCTGCAGTTTGCTGGTTGTCTGTTGACTTTTTATACATGCTGGGCCACTGGTAGTGAAGTTTCTAAAAAAACTCACTACTCTATAGTTTACGTAAAGATTAGTTCGGCATTTATTCATTTACTGCTGACTGAAACTGCACTTGCGCAGTGAATTTGAAAAATTATAATATATAATGATGAGACACGTGTTATTCGTCTCTTAATTATATGTTAGTGTTATGGCATGGTCACTGATGAGAAATTTCGCCTAGCAAATTATTTTATTTGCTAAGAAAATGTTGAAACCGAGGTCTGACAGGATTAAAATAACAAGGTAAAAGTTATATAAATTTAAAATAATAAGGGTGAAAAATAGAATATTAATTTGATTAATATCAACATTTTGATTTATCGACAATGCCGTCCCCAGTCAAATTCCCTCACACCGCTTATTGTCACGTGTCCCTTGACCTCTCTCTCTAACTAACCCTATCTCTCTCTCTCTATGTCCCCCCTTCCCATAACCATCATCACCATGGTTCTCTATGCCCCCCCCCCCTTCCCAAAACCATCATCGCCATATATAAAAGAGCGATCGCATTTATCGTTAACCCCACTCACTTCAAAATATCTAAAGAAGAATACGCACAGATCATGAATGGCTAAAAGTTAAGTGAATCGTCCAACCTCGCTACGACTACCTTCTATCTTGCACTTATCTTTATTCTTTCACTATTCTTCAATTTCCATCTCATTGTATTGTTTCTCATTCTTTCAGCTATTTCGTTTAGTCTTGTCTCCCTCATAGCCACTCTATTTTTCATTTAGTCTTGTCTCCCAGTTCATACAAACCCATTTGCTAGCTCATACGATTAACAGAACCTCTTTACTCAGCTACGGTGCACCCGCCCTCCCACCCCCACCACACATGCCGGAAGTTCCTATTCTTTGCCATTCCGGGGTTGCTTCCCATGAAGACTGCAAATGCTCTCACCATCCCTACCCCTCCCTACCCCTAGTCTCGACCTATGTAAGGTAATGTTCATACAGTGCAAAATATGAAAGGCTAGTGTTATGCAGGTTGTACTGAAGGCTACTTTACCACTTCATTACTTGCACATGAATTCTGCCAAATGCGAGCTTTCTTTTCAGGTACATGAAGCTACTGTCCACCGTCCCAGGGTCTCTAGAGCCCATGCCTCCCACACCCTCAGGGTTGGCACCCTCAACGTTGGCACTCTGAAAGGTAGGTCTGGTGAGATAGTCGAGATGCTTGAACGGAGATGTGTGGATATATGTTGCATGCAAGAAATAAGGTGGAGAGGAGGATCAGCTAGGTTCCTCACAGGCAAGGAATGCAGGTACAAGATTTTCTGGGCAGGGAACACTGACGGGGTTGGTGGCGTGGGTATACTTATCACTGAGAAATGGGTAGATAAAGTAATTGAGGTAATCAGAGTATGTGACAGAATACTTAAGATTAGATTAGTGCTTCATCATAGTTTAGCAACCATTATATCAGCCTATGCTCCTCAGTCGGGGCTACCCAATGGACAGAAAGACCGATTCTATGACACTCTACTGCAGACTACCTCGTTGATAAATGACAGAGACCTTATCTTTGTGGCTGGTGACTTCAATGGTCACGTTGGACGACATGCTGGGGGCTTCCATGGCGTACATGGAGGCTATGGCTATGGCTCCCGCAACGAGGAGGGAACCAGGCTGCTGGAGTTCTGCGATGTAAATAATCTTATGATTTGCAACACTAACTTCAGGAAACCTACCAGCCACCTAGTCACTTACCGATCGGGCCAACATACCAGCCAAATTGACTACATCCTTGCAAGGCAAAGGGAGAGATGGCTGCTTATAAATGCCAAAACCTTCCCAGGTGAAGAATGTACCCCACAACATAGACTGGTAGTTAGTGACTTTAGGATCAGGACTAGGAGGACAACCAGAAGACGACAAATATGGAGAAGAAGGATCTGGAAGCTTAAAGATCCTGCAAATGGACAGAGATTTAGGGACATATTACTTGAAGCCTCTGACGAAGTAGAAGGGGATAGAGCATCACAGGGGGTAGAAGACAGCTGGACGTTTCTAAGGGACAACCTGCTGAGAGCCACTGACCAGATCTGTGGCTGGTGCAAAGTCCCCTCTCGACCTAGAATAACGTGGTGGTGGAACAATATTGTAGACAGGGCTATTAGAGAAAAGAGACAGGCTTGGAAGGTCTGGAAAAATGGGGGTAGCAGGGAAATGTATCAGACTGCCAAAAGAGAAGCTAGGAGACAGGTTTATTTAGCCAGAGGGGAAGCAGATAAGAAAAAATTTGCCAATGTTCTGCGCCGTGAGGATGAAAGACTGGAGGTGTTTCGCGTTGCAAGACAGTGTGTGAGAGAGAATTGTGATGTGGTAGGAGAGAAGTGTGTTCGCATGGAAGATGGTTCACTTGCGCTAAATGAGGATGCAAAGAGAGAAGTTTGGAGATGCCACTATGAAAGGTTGCTGAATGAAGAAAATGAATGGGATAAAGAGAGTCTGCCGAATGTTGACCCAACAGAGGGACCAGCTATCCGAGTTGATAGTTCCGTGGTAGCTAAGGCAATTAGAAGCATGAAGACAGGAAAAGCCCCAGGCCCATCAGGAATCACTGCAGAGATGCTCAAAATGTCTGGTAGTGTTGGCTATAGCCTAGTCACCCGTATAGTTAATCAGGTGATACACAAAGGGGTCATACCCAATGACTGGTGTAGCAGTATAATAGTCAACTGCTACAAAGGTAAAGGTGATGCCCTAGATACAAATAACTACAGAGGTATCAAGCTGTTGGATCAGGTGATGAAGGTTACGGAGAGGGTCATAGCCCAACTAATTAGAGAGAGAGTTAGTTTAGATGAGATGCAGTTTGGGTTTGTGCCAGGGGAAAGTACTACTGATGCTATATTCCTGGTAAGGCAGCTGCAAGAGAAATACCTAGCCAAAGATAAGCCCCTGTACCTGGCTTTTGTTGACATGGAGAAAGCCTTCGACAGGGTCCCCCGATCCCTTATCTGGTGGGCAATGAGGAAACTAGGGATAGATGAATGGTTAGTGAGAGCTGTGCGGGCCATGTATAGGGACGCTGCTAGTAGGGTGAGGGTTGGAAATGAGTACAGTGAAGAATTCCGGGTAGAGGTAGGGGTCCACCAAGGCTCAGTACTCAGCCCCCTCCTATTTATCATAGTCCTCCAGGCAATAACGGAGGAATTCAAGACAGGATGCCCTTGGGAGCTCCTCTATGCTGATGACCTTGCTCTAATTGCTGAGTCGCTATCAGAACTGGAGGAGAAGTTTCAGGTGTGGAAACAAGGATTAGAATCGAAGGGCCTCAGAGTCAATCTAGCTAAAACCAAAGTCGTAATCAGTAGGAAGGTAGACAAATCACAAACACCTTCAGGTAGATGGCCCTGCTCGATCTGTAGAAAAGGTGTAGGTAGAAACTCTATAAGATGCACCAAGTGTAAGCTATGGACACATAAGAGATGCAGCAATGTCAAAGGAAGGCTAACTAGGAAGATGGTTTTTGTATGTGGCAGATGCTCAGGAACAATAAACACTGAAAATGCTCTGAGACCAACTTCCGTCACTTTCCAGGGAGAAAAACTAGAAATAGTTGATAGTTTCCGTTACCTAGGTGACCAAGTCAGCAGCGGGGGCGGGTGTGCTGAAAGTGTAACTGCTAGAGTAAGAATAGCTTGGGCAAAGTTCAGAGAGCTCTTACCTCTGCTGGTGACAAAAGGCCTCTCGCACAGAGTGAAAGGCAGACTGTATGATGCGTGTGTACGAACAGCCATGCTACATGGCAGTGAAACATGGGCCGTGACTGCTGAGGATATGCGTAAGCTCGCAAGAAATGAAGCCAGTATGCTCCGATGGATGTGTAATGTCGGTACTCACACTCGGCTGAGTGTAAGTACCTTGAGAGAAAAGCTGGACCTAAGAAGCATCAGTTGTGGTGTGCAAGAGAGACGTTTGCACTGGTATGGTCATGTGGCGAGAATGGATGAAGATAGTTGTGTGAAAAAGTGCCACACCCTAGCGGTTGAGGGAACCTGTGGAAGAGGCAGACCCAGGAAAACCTGGGACGAGGTGGTGAAGCACGACCTTCGAACTTTAGGTCTCACTGAGGAAATGACTAGAGACCGAGACCTCTGGAAGTGTGCTGTGCGCGAGAAGACCCGGCAGGACAAGTGAGTCCATAACCCGTGGCCTTCTACATGGGATGGAGCCAGCCTACGTATGCATACCTTCCCTTCTTGGGACACAAAACTCTACTTGTGAAGACGTGTTGAGGCAAGTGAGGATCAGAATCGAAATCGATCAATGGAAATTGCGAATGTGTTACCAGTGCCGGTGGCATGTCGAAACTCTACTTGTGAAGACCCGTTGAGGCAAGTGAGGATCAGAATCGAAATCGATCAATGGAAATTGCAGATGTGTTACTTTCCGTTTCGTGACCGTTGCCAGCACCGCCCCGTTTCGCGTCCATTGCCAGCCTCGCCTGGCCCTCGTGCCGGTGGCACATAAAAAGCACCATCCGTTCGTGGCCATTTGCCAGCTCTGTCTGGCACCAGTGCGGGTGGCACATAAAAAGCACCCACTACACTCACGGAGTGGTTGGCGTTAGGAAGGGCATCCAGCCGTAGAAACACTGCCAGATTTGACTGGGCCTGATGAAGGCTTCTGGCTTCAGACCCCAGTAGAACCGTCCAACCCATGCTAGCATGGAAAACGGACGCTAAACGATGATGATGATGATGATGATCAATTTAAAACTAGTGGTCTAGCATATTAAAATCTGAAGATTCAGAAAAATTATATTACATACATACATGTATATATATATAAACATATTAAGATTTGACATAAGATTTTTATCTGGTCAAATAGCCTTTCTAAACATTTTCACTGAATTTTTCAGATCTACACAATTTTCTCTGGAAGTTTCCATTTTTTCTGTATCGCACTCACTGGCCAGTGTCAGGATGTCAAAGTTGAAGTATAAAAACCTATATTTGCTAAATACCTTTACATGTTTTACTAAGAATATACAGTCTACTTCAATAACATCTACGATGCCAAATCTTTTTTTCTTATTTAGCTTATTCACTTCATCTTCCACATTTCCATTTAAGTTGCCAACAGTGTTAAATTTTTTCATGAATCCTATACACACTTAATGGGTTGTATGCTGCATACGATCAATAACTTACTGCATTATCTTTTATACATTTATGGATGTCTGCCAAATGGAGTTATGAAAAGTTCAGGAATGTATTAAAGTAAATTAAAATCAAAATTGAACCAAATTCGATGACTAGCACCCATGCCAGTGGAGCACTAATAGCTCCATCCGAGCGGGATCACTGCCAGAGCAGTTGTCTGGCTTCAGTAACGGTGGGCACGTAAAAAGCACCATTTGAGCGTGATCGTCACCAGCGTCACCTTACTGGTACGTGAACTAAATATGCGAGTGTGGTCGTTGCCAGTACTGCCAGACTGGCCCCGTGCTGGTGGCATGTAAAAGCACCCACTACACTCTTGGAGTGGTTGGTGTTAGGAAGGGCATCCAGTTGTAGAAACTCTGCCAGATCAAGATTGGAGCCTGGTGCAGCCATCTGGTTCAGCAGTCATCAGTCAAATCGTCCAACCCATGCTAGCATGGAAAGCGGACGTTAAACAATGATGATGATGATGATGATGAGTACTTTCAAATTTGAAAATAAGTCTTTTTAAGTGTCTGCTTAATTGCAAACGAGGCTATAAATAATAGCTATTAATATATCAGGTACCTATTAGATGGAAAACAACAAACAAAATGACGGATGGTCACAATAACGAACCACTACACCACCTTCTTAAAAAGACTTAATTTCAAATTTCTCAATGCTTCAAATAGTCCTAAGTAATTTACTTATAAATCTGCTTTATAGAGAAAAGTGGCTAAGAAGCCTCTGGAATAAAAACTGTACCTGTGTGGCTTCTAAGATGAAATCGCAAATATGCACTTCCACGGAATGAACGCATACAGACATGACATTTATATACTGGTCGACCACCTTGAATTTCGGCAGGTGCAAATACCTTTGCCTCCTCCTCATCTGCAGCATTTGGCTCTAATTCCTTTTTCAGCTTCAGCAGTTGGTTGACAGCTATTCGCGCATTTCTAGAATAGTAAATAATATTTAGATTGAATTATTAAATAAAAGAACCATTTAAGAAAAAAAGCTATGTTGTATATGTCGAATAAAACACAAGCATATCAATATATGACAACTTGTTTACACAGGAAAAACATTCCTTAACCCTTTCGTTACTGTATTTCTGTTGAGATGCTCTGTGCTTCTTTCAATTACTTTAAATATAACAAAGGGTTTAGTAAAATAACTTGGTTATCATTCAGCTAGTGTTAGGAACATAAATTGTGACAAAGGTTTGGTGGAAGATTTTAGTTCAAAACTTTTGAAAACAAGACATTTGTACCTGGAGCCGGTTTGGTAACGAAAGGGTTAATATTAAGAATCATATACAATATGCAACGGTTATAAAATTATGGTACTGCACTGCCAACTACACAATCAAAGTTATACCAATTAATCAACCTCATTTTATATTGCAAGTATTACTCACTTGCCGCAGGGTCATTTTCTATTGATATTCATCCCTCATTGTTATCACTGACCCCCCCCCCCTATTTCTATTCGTAACAGCATTACAGTAGAATAAATCATTAATAAACTTGAACCTGAGGTTCTTGAAGATTTTGCATGTACTTATCTAGGATGTGTACTTTAATGAGTGTGTACTTAACCGGACACGTACTCACTCTTCCCTTATACACACCCTTGCAGTCTTTACCCATCTTCCTTGATCTTTCCGTCTCCATGCACTCTTCTCGGATATGTTACATTGAGGGTGAGGCTCTGGCATTTTGTTACCCCTATATTTATCTCTCTGCCGGTACTACTCCACCCATACAAAATGTGGTGCAACTGAATCTTCTCCACAACATTAAAACTGTTCCATCATACTTCAACCTTTCAGTACCTTGTTTAAAGCCACCTTCCCTTCTATTTTCCTTCTCAGTTGAAGGGGTTCTTAGTGCCAAGAATAAAAGCACCTGGTATACTCTGTAAAGTGATTGGCATTAGCAAGAGGAGCCAGCTGTAAAAAACATATCAAGACAGATGTGGTCCTCCAGCCTGTTGGATCCTGTGGAACCATCCAATCCATGCCAGCATGGAAAGCAAACGTGAGGAGATTCTTTTACTAGTTTCAGTCATTTGACTGAGGCCATGCTGGAGCACTGCCTTGAAGGGTTTTGGATGAACAAATTGACCCCAGGACTTATTCTTTGTAAGCCAAGTATTTATTCTATTAGTCTCTTTTGCTGAACCACTAAGTTATGGGGACATAAACACATCAACACCGGTTGTCAAGCAGTGATGGGAGGGAGACAAACAAAGACACACATAGATATATATACATATATATGCAACAGGCTTCCTTCAGTTTCCATCTACTAAATCCACTCACAAGGCTTTGGTTGGCCCCAAACTATAGTAGAAGACAATTGCCCAAGGTGCCATGCAGTGAAACTGAACCTGGAACCATGTGATTGGGGAGTAAGCTTCTTACAAATCTTATAGAAATGAATTTAGATTTCAAATGTATTCTCAAAGATTTATAAATATGTGCTTTATGGAAGTTGGAACAATTATCATCCACATGCACAAAACAAGAAATCAAAATAATTAATAATGAATTATAATTATTTAAAATGAAATTCATCAATATAATAAGTTAATGACGTTATGTTATATCATTTAGAAAAACTGTTTCTTACTTGTCCTAATTAATCCAACTTTTATCCTCACTTTTCTAAACGAGCAAAAAGTAGTATTCACAGTAACAAAAATATAACAAAAAAAAAAAAAAAGCAAACTCCATCCTTCAACTGCAATGATAAGAATTATAGAAATGAAGAGAATAAGGATGCTAAGAATGGAAAAACTCATTCAAAACTTTAATGTAAGAGACTTACCGACATATTACACTTATGCTAGACTCTTCCTTTTCTTGTACAGGACCCTCATTATCAAGAATAGCTGAACAAGACGTTAGAGATTCTTCTGGACCCTATGAATATACATTTATTTACTGATGAAAAAAATAGCATAAACGAAAATAAAAGGGTAAAATTAAAAGCCTACACTACAGAAACAAAATAATTGACTTTCCAGACAAAGAAAAATAAATTTTGCAATTAAACTCTAGTTCTGCTTTTGTGTTGCCATGTTTCTATCCTGGATTCACTTTCTAATAGAAACATTTCTTGCTATGGAGATGCAAACAATAAAATTACTGTCTCTAGTGTCACAACAAGCAGAGTGTAGCGTCCTCCCTTTTTAAGTACACAACTTGAACCTAACTGCTTGTGTGTCCATAGCAACAGCAGTAGCAAATCAGTTGCAGGAAAGTGTGCATGCAGCTAATCAGAGAAAGGCTCATGCATGCACATGGCTTCAGATCCTGTTTGTCATCTTTCCTGTCAGTTTTCTTTGTGTCAAGCAAAGGAAAGGAGAAGCATTGCCGTAGAATAAATCATTGATAAACTTGAACCTGAGGTTCTTAAAGACTTTGCATGTACTTATCTGGGATGTGTACTTCAATGAGTACGTACTTAAGCAGGCATGTACTTAATTGGGAGGTTACTGTAATATAATGACTATAATAAAGTCTGTGGTAGTAACTTGTTATACTTAGTCAAACAATTTACCTGGATATATCGGATTAATTATTCTGTAAAGTATTTAAAGCTGATACAATCATAAATCTAAATTAAAAAATAGGAATTCTATGTAAAAATTGTTGAGTTTCATTAAGAATAAGAAAACAAAGAAAAAAACAAAAAAACCTTCAGTTCAATTTTATGCTGGGAAAGCATGTGTCGACCCAGTTCTTGGCGCTTCTCAGCAACAAAATGACAAAGACCACATCGGAATGGCATGTCTGCAAGATGAGTCCGTAAATGTACCCGAAGTGAATTAACACAGGAGAAATCTTCACAACATACCTTCAGAAAAAAAAGAAGCATGAAGTAAAATACAAATTGGTACTAACTTCATTGGAGATTACTAATTCTCAGAGTTTCTATGTAAATTTTTATTTTATAAATTAGTATCAAGAAGAGACAATGGCCATAGCGTTTTTAGGCTCTTCAAATTTGGTGGAGTTTTTATGGCTAACGCCAACCACCCTGAGAGAGAGATGGAGGACTTCTTCCAGACTCTGTCTACCAAATCCATTCGTAAAGCTTTAATCAGCTATAGCAGAAGACAGTTGCCCAAGGTCCCACACAGTAGGACTGAACCTGAAACCATGTGACTGGGAAGTAAACTTCTTAAGCATACAACCAAAACAGTGCCTCTCTCTCTCTCTCTCTATATATATATATATATATATATATATATATATATATATGTATAACCACATGGTATTTAAAAAGGTTTATAAAAAAAAAAAATCCCTTCCCTATCTAGGAGGAAATATGTAGTTAATTTTCAAATTCAGTGATAATGTTTTAAGTTACCTCAAAGAGGGAACTTAGAAAAACTTAGAAAAAATTTACAAAAAAATTCAACAAACTTACCCAACACTGAGTTGTTTTAAGAAGATCAATCTTTTCTACCATTACTGGAGATAATTTATCATTATCTTGAGATGTTTCTGTGGTAGTTTCTGAGTCACCAGCTTCACAGACAGAATCATCCATAGGCAATACAGTATCAGTCTGAGACTAATGGGTCAAAAATTGCAAAATAATATTCCAATTAGGACAATCATAGCATTAATAGATGTGAAAATCCTCATTTACATTTCTTATCTCACTTGCCATCCAAATAATAATAATAAAAAAACAAATGATCATAATATCCAAAACATAACTAGTATATCTTTTCTTTTGCATTGTTAACAAATTGACAAGAAAACAGAAATAAAGTAGTGAACTACATATTCAGTTACTTCAACTAAATTTTAAAAATGTTATTCGATGACTGGCATCTGTGCAAGCAGGGTGCAAAGTGCACCATATGAGTGTGATCGCTGACAGAGTGGCTAACCGGCTTCCGTACCAGTGGCACATAAAAAGGCACCATTCGAGCATGATCATTACCAGCGTCACCTTACTGGCACGTGTAAAAACATTCGAGCGAGGTCGTTGCTAGTACTGCCAGACTGGCCCCCATGCCGGTGGCACGTAAAAAGCACCCACTACACTCTTGGAGTGGTTGGCGTTAGGAAGGGCATCCAGCTGTAGAAACTCTGCCAGATCAAGATTGGAGCCTGGTGCAGCCATCTGGTTCGCCAGCCCTCAGTCAAATCATCCAACCCATGCTAGCAGGGAAAGTGGACGTTAAACGATGATGATGATGATGATGATTCTTTTGAACAAGCTGAGAAGCTGCATTTTCAGCAGCTCTGAAACAAACATGTACATACAAGCTCCATCATTCAAGAAGAACAATACTCTTTACTCTCTTTACTCTTTTACTTGTTTCAGTCATTTGACTGTGGCCATGCTGGAGCACCGCCTTTTAGTCGAGTAAATCGACCCCGGGACTTATTCTTTGTAAGCCCAGTACTTATTCTATCGGTCTCTTTTGCCGAACCGCTAAGTGGCGGGGACGTAAACACACCAGCATCGGTTGTCAAGCAATGCTAGGGGGACAAACACAGACACACAAACACACACACACACATATATATATATACATATATACGACAGGCTTCTTTCAGTTTCCATCTACCAAATCCACTCACAAGGCATTGGTCGGCCCGGGGCTATAGCAGAAGACACTTGCCCAAGATGCCACGCAGTGGGACTGAACCCGGAACCATGTGGTTGGTTAGCAATCTATTTATCACACAGCCACTCTTGCGCCTATAGTGTATATTCCCATGAAGGAAATAGGTTGGTTTACCTTTACGCTTTTATCACAATGCCTCATCAATTTGAATTAATAAAAGTAAAATCAAGTCAATGAGGGAGCCTCTATGCAGTTGCTTGACCTGATAGTGATAGCAAACAGATCTTCCTCAAATTAGATGGCTTAAAAAAGAATGGATGGAATGCCTTTGATCATAGGTTGCCCAATCAGGGCAGCCTAGGGTTTTATACAAAACAATTTATAGCAATCTTATGTTAAGGGAAATATTTGAAGGATATCGATATCTCCATCAAATATTTTCTTAATCTAAGAAAGGGGTTGTGAGAGGAGACTTCACTAATAATCTGCCCTGTGAGACCTCACAGAAGTGAACAGAGAAAATGACAGGATATTAAAAGTATCAGTTAATATGTTAAGTGCCAATATACAGACAGTAGAAGGAACTTATGGAAAAGAAAGATTGTAAATAGTGCTGGGGTCAGAACTCAGGATGCTGAGCTTTACAAACAAGATGAGGTAAGCTTGATATGAATGACAACATATTGCATAGAATGTCCAACAAAATGAATGTCATGTTAGCATTTGTTTTGTTAGACCTGGAAAATGGTAAAATAGATAAAAAAAGTGACAATGTGATGATGAATTATACAGGAGCAATGTGTCATATGTATTAGTATTGCATATAATAGAAGCTATGTAGAGGAAGTAATAGCAAAAGGCACATCACTGCTTTGATAGAAGATAAATTCAATCTAACGTTGATATGGAAATAAATGTATAAACACCAGAACAGAATTAACGATTAAAAATTATTGACATTTATTACAATCGAAATTTTGACTGCAATACAAAATTAGAGCCATAAATATTTGAGCCATACAGACCTGTTCAACAAAAGCTTCTTCCTCAGAATTAGTTATATCAGGAGTTTGTAAATTTGTATTTTCATTTGTATTTTGAATTTTTCCCATTGTAGATGGAAAATTTGCAATAAAGTTCCAGCGTTGACCATAACATGGTAAATCAGAATCCCTCTTAGCTGTACATGGAGTTCTGTTTGAAATTTAATAAAAAAAAAACATTAATAAAATTATTAGTTCTAAATCTCTGAATGAGGAACATGTAGCAACATGTAGTAAAGTTTATTTGCCAATGTAACGTGGCAGTTAATTTGATAAAAAATATTAAAATTTATTTTTCCTCTTAACATTTAAAAATATTACTCTAACTAAACGGTAGAAATCTGACAATGCCAAACAGAATCTCTCATAATACCATATTCTTTCAGCATACAAGTTGATGTAGTATATAACATAAACATGTAGTATAAACAGTCAAACATCGTCACTATCTTTCCAAATTTTGGTGCAATATAAATGGAATTTTTGGTCTGCTAAGTCAACTTATCTATTTTTGGCTATAAGTTTTGGTCTGAAAAATTTGACTTGCATGCCAGAAAATATTTGTAATTGTACACAAAAAGAAAAATTACTATATACATTGTCATACAATGTGACTAAAAATCTCTTCCACAAATGCTTCTTTTATGCTCTTTTTTCTTTGTACAAAAAACAGATTTCATACATCACTGGAAATTTCCTGATACTTTAAACATCTCATGACATGGGCATAGAAATACCAGCAATTTATTACAATTCCTTAATGAGGTATTCCTATATGAGACAATCGTGTTTATAACATATGGATTGTACCTGTAATTTAAAGAGCCAGCTTTGTTATCTACCCTGAGATGTATACATTGTGATGATTACATTAAAGGTACAAATTATCTGTGGAATATTAAGCTGACCTACACAAGATTTGAACTTAGAATGTCAGTGCAGGGACAAATACACAAAGCATTTTGTTTAATGCCCCAGCCATTCTGCCAATATTCACCACTGTAACTGTTTAAGAATGACTGTTAATTTCTCTTATAGTAATGACATATAGATAAAAACAAGTCAGACCTTGATTTCAGATGCCTGCTGAGAGCACCAGATTCAGTAAAGCTTCGCTTGCACATATTACAAGTGTAAGGCCGTTCTCCTGAAAAAAAATAAATATTAAGTTTGAATGGCACTGTGAGTGATTAATTCTTGGTAACAATAATTTCTTGCATAAATAACTTAATTTGTTCCCAATCCTTTTGTCACCCTCATTCCTTGAATTATGCCAAATCTTCAACTCATTTTCCCTGTAAATTTCAAGATTTAATGTAATCATTCATTCAAACGTTTTGCTTTTCCTTGTTAGCTTGGTGTAGATGGGAGGAAAGTTGAGATAGGGTTTTCATGGCTGGATGCTCTTCTTGCCCAATTTCTTGAGGGACACTTTTGCTCTGAAGGAATTCAAAAGTTCAGAGCTAACGGATGAAATATTGATAGGAAATGTCAACAAACATCATCAGTTGCAGCCCAACCACAAACTGTGATGTCATCACTTGTAGCCGGAGTTCAGTATTCATTTTGGCAAACATTCACAGACATATAAACATGTGCACACACACACACGGCAGTCTTCTCTCAGTTTCTGTCTCACAGATTCCCTCACAAGACATTGGCTGGTTTCGGACTATAACAGAAGACACTTGCCCAAGGTGCTATGGCAGTGGGAATGACCCAAAAGCCACATGGTTTCAAAAGTGAATATCTTAACCACACAGCTATGCCTGTGCCTCAATATAATATAAAATTATACCATCATTGTCATCAGTTAACATCCACTTTCCCATACTTCAATGGGTCAGACAGAATTTATTGAGGCAGATTTTCTATGGTGGGACGCCCATCCTGTTTCTGAACCTCACCTGTTTCCAAGTGAAGTCATATTTTCTCATGGCCAGGCATATTTTTCATGGAAGACTGGAAATGAACAACACTGCTTGTTGACAGTGAGACTCATTTACAACCATCATGCAATGTCAAAGCGAACACACACACATGATGGGCTTCTTCAGTTTCTGTCTGCCAAATCTACTAACAAGGCTTTTGATTGACATGAGGCTGTAGCAGAAGATACTCGTCCACAATGCTATGCATCTTCTCAAGGTGCTGCACAGTGGAATCCAATCCGGAACCACAGGGTCTTGTAAAGCGAACTTTCGTCTTCACCACATAGCCATGCAGGTTTGTGATGGTTTCAATCGTCAAAGACCCAATTATTTTAGTCATAGATGTAGCTAGAGGAAAGGAAAAATTAACTGTTGCATAATGACCTGTATGTCTCCTCATATGACGTATAAGGGATCCTTTGGTCTTGAAAGCATAAGTGCAACCTTCAAAAAAGCAATGATGCTCTCTCTTGTCAGAATGTGTTAACATGTGTGTTCTCAAAACAATAATCTGAAAATATAAAGTATCACCATTATTATTTGATAAAAAAAAAAGAAGTTAAAAGTCATCCACGTTTTAATAGAATATTTTGAAATATGTACAGGTGTAGGCAGAGCTATGTGGTTGAGAAAGTCAAAAAGTTTGCTTCCCAAACATGGGGTTCTGGGTTCAGTTGCACTGTGTGGTACCTTGCACAAGTGTTTTCTACTATAGCCTTAGGCTCAAAGCCTTGTGAGTGGATTTGGTAGATAAAAGCAAGAAGCCCATCGTATGTGTATGTGTGTGTGTATGTATGTATGTATGTATGTATATCAAGAACAATCTTACTTAGAAAGGGATGTGTGCGTTCCGTCATATAATATATTAATAAATAAAACATATGCATATATATATACATATATGTACATACCTACCTCTACATGTATATATACACGCATATATGAGTACAGGACAACGTTTTTTTGGTGTCCTGTACTCATATATGCGTGTATATATACATGTAGAGGTAGGTACGTACATATATGTATATATATATATGCATATGTTTTATTTATTAATATATTATATATATATATACACACACTTTATTGTTATTAAAGCAACAAAAATATCACAATAAACTGCTACTCAGAGTTTGTCGGACAGTTTAGATTGAATCTATCTATCTATACACACACACACACACGAAAGTAAAAGCGCCCAGCACGCTCTGTAAAGTGGTTGGCATTAGGAAGGGTATCTAACCGTAGAAACCATGCCAAATCAGGCTGGAGTCTGGTGCAGTTCCCCAGCTTGCCAGCTCTGGTCAAATCGTCCAACCCATGCCAGCATGAACAACGGACATATGATGATGATGATGATGATGACACACATGTCTATATTATATGTGTGTGTGTGTGTGTGTTAGTGTTCCTTGCCTTAAGATTGCGTAATAGTTGTGAATGAGTGCCACTATTATGCATTCAGGAAAATATGTCCAGCCATGGCAAAATATAACTATTCATACAAATGGGTGACGGCTGGTGAGAGTAGTGCAAATAATATAGGATATATTGGGTTAGTCTTAATGTTTTTGACATTAAATCTAAATAACATGAAGCTTCTGAAAAAACTTTCAACTGAAGAAATATTTATTTGCTTTTCATAAATCATTTTGTCTTATGATCTCCACTGCACAAAAAAAAAAGAAAAGAAAGAAAAAATGGAGCCACTCCTATCTCTGTCTCTTTGAACTCTTGACCCCATGTCAATACCAGTATTTCCTATCAAGCTGCATTTCAGCTCTTCTTCATCACTCACTGCACTGACCTCAACTTCTAACCTAGAACCATGTCACCAGAAAGCAAACTTCTTACCACACAGCCATTCCTGCAACTCGATGGTTCCCCTCCCCCCACTCACTCAGTCTGCAGGAAGGGGCAGTGCCCATGGCCTCTTTGCAACCTCCCAGACTTGTGGCACATTCTTCAAAAGAATAAATGTGGAGGTAGAAACCATGCATTCTCATATGTTTTGATACCAGCTGGATATGGAAAGTGTCGGAAAAACCTCAATTTGATTATCCTATAAAAGTCTTAGATTTTAAGATTAAAATAAAAGGAATATATCATTCACAACTGCATCATTTCAAGATACAGGCATGACTGAGGGCTTAAGCAGCTCACTCTGCAACCATGGGGTTCCAGGTCTGTTCCCACTAGGTGGTGCTGTCTTCTACTATTGCCTAAAGCTGGCCAATGTTTTGTGAATGGGATCAGGAGACAGAAACTGTAGGAAACCCTTCATACATGTGTATAGTTCATAAAAGCTGAATAATAGCTTCCAACCACAAATTATAACTATCTATATAACAGTATATTCCTATAAAAAAATTACATCTAGTCTGAATACCATAAACCAAGGAGCCAAATAACCCAAGATCTGTATTTAGTGAGCAAAATAAATTCAACAGGGCAGTCACAATAAGTAGAGACATTTAACATCCGAAAGAAAACATATTGAACATAACTCGAGAACTTCCATTGTCAGTTGCCTACATGATACCGACATGATCTCAATAACTTCAAGAAAGTGTGTGTGTGTTTGTGTCTTCTCTTTGTCTTGATGTTTATGCATGGTATAAAAACAATGTCACTGTTTTTACAAAGGTGTCTTTGTTTATAGTCTACCATAAAAAAAAAAAACATGCCAAGCCATTGAGCTGTTTGAAGGACGAGAAGAAATTGTACCTTACTTGGAAACAAGTGAGCATCTGAAGATAGAAAAATTGTCTCCATAAGTTTCATTTAATCCATATCAGCATGAAAAAGTGGGAACTAAAGCAATGATGATAATAACGATGACAATCTTTCCTTCACAAAATATACTTAAACGGACTCGCAGCTATTATTGAGTGTGTAACACTACACAAGCTTGAGTTTGAATTACAAGTAAAACAACTAAATGTTTGTCATATAATATAAATTCAATAGCAGAACATTCCATCATACTAAATGCTTTTTCTTTAACAAAACAGCAAGTTGATTTATTGATGGTAACAGCAGCCACTACCACTGTGATCGTTTTAACATCCACTTTCCTATGCTTGCATGGGGTAAGTAGAGCTTTTGAGGCAGATTTCTGCCCTCAATGTCACCAAAACCTCACATGTTTTCTCTAGGCCTGACATGTTTTTTTATGGAAGACAGGAAACTAACAACATTGCTTGTATGACACTGATACTCATTTAAAATCATCATGATATTAAGACAAGGGGACACACACACACACATTAAGGACTTTCCTGTCACAAATAACAGATAAGGGTTCTGCAACTTCTTACTGAACAACATGCAACAAATAATTTGTTTATTGTGAGCAAATGTTCAAGCTAAGCATTAGCTTGTTCCCTTCATAAAATTAACATTGCATGACATGCTACAAGTTAGATGTCAAAGTGTTCACAGAACAACATGAAATGAAGGGTTTTGCTCAAGAAGAAAATGCACTGCCCAGTCCAGGGATCAAAACCATGATCTTGTGGTCCAGAGTGAAGCACCTCAGCCATTAGACCATTTGCCTACTCTATATATATATATATATATATCTATACAATATGTTACATTACTCGGTAGTCAAGATAAAACTCTGAGTTTCAGATGCCGAAGTGGAAATCCACAACACCATCTCTTCGGTTATCTAATAGCCAGATAACTGAAGAGATGGTGTTGTGGATTTCCACTTCGGCATCTGAAACTCAGAGTTTTATTTGACTACCGAGTAATGTAACATATTGTATAGATAAATTTCCTCTATTTACATAATATTGAGGTCTCTTTCTTTCTTTTGTTATCTTACCGTTTTATCAATATATATATATATATATATATATATATATATACACACACACACACACATATATATATTTCTTTATTGCCCACAGGGGGAGCTAAACATAGAGGGGACAAACAGGACAGATAAAGGGATTAAGTGGATTACATCGACCCAGTGCGTAACTGATACTTAATTTAACTGACCCTAAAAGGATGAAAGGCAAAGTCGACCTTGGCGGAATTTGAACTCAGAACATAACAATAGATGAAATACCACTAAGCATTTCGCTGGTATGCTAACGTTTCTGCCAACTCACCGCCTTCACTATATATCATTGTTGTTGATTATGTGCTACGTATGTCAGTTGATACCATCTCTGGCAAGGGCTTTGAAATAAAACCAAGAAGAAGTTCCAGACACCCAGCTGAGTACTTGACAGACACTGACTTTGCTGACGACATCGCTCTTATCAGTGATTCTCTCTCCAATGCCCAGTCTCTTTTACAATCTCTTGAACAAGCCTCAAATTGTGTAGGTCTTTACCTCAATGAGGCCAAAACTGAATGCATAAACAAGTGCCTGTCCAACAGTGATTGCATCATCCACACTCTCAACAATGCGCCCTTAAATATGGTTTCTGCTGATTGCAAATATCTTGGGTCATGCATATCATCATCTGAAAAAGATTTTCTAACTAGAAAGGGTATGGCCTGGTCAGCCTGTAATGACATGCATAAGATCTGGTCATCAAATCTAAGTAGAGACTTCAAACTTGAAATATTCAAAGCCACAGTCGAACCAATTCTACTATATGGCTCAGAAACCTGGACGTTATCAAAGAAGCTTGAGAGGCGATTGGATGGAACCTACACTCGCCTCCTTATGAGAGCTCAAAATCTCTCGTGGAAGCGCCATCCAACCAAAATGCAAATATATGGGAAATTACCACCTGTGTCATCTCTTGTGAAAGGTAGGAGAGTCCAGTTTGCTGGACATTGTTGCAGAGCTGAAAAAGAAGTAATTTCTACTCTTCTCCTCTGGAAGCCATCTACTCGCAACACCAGAGGGCACACACTCTCCTACCCTGATGTAATCTCCAGGGATACAGGCATCCAGCAACAGGACCTCCGTAATGCTATGATGGACCGTGAAGTCTGGCGTAACATAGTAAATTCCATTGTCTCGACCACGGTTGAACAATAATAATAATAATATATATAGACACAGGCGTGGCTATGTGGTAAGAAGCTTGCTTCCCAACCACATGGTTCTAGGTTCAGCCTCACTCTGTGGTACCTTATGCAAGTGTTTTCTACTATAGCCTTGGGCTGACCAAAGCCTTGTGAGTGGATTTGGTAGACAGAAACTGAAAGAAGCCTATCATGTCTGTGTGTATATGTATATATATATATATGTGTGTGTGTGTGTGTGTTTGTACTCCCATCATCACTTGAAAAACTGATAGTGGTGTGTTTCTCTCCCTGTAACTTAGTGGTTTGGTAAAAGAGGTTGTTAATAGAATAAGCCCTAGGATTGATTTCTTCGACTAAAACCTTTTAAGGCTGTGCTCCAGCATGGCCACAGTTAAATGACTGAAATGCGTAAAAGAATAAAAGAATATATATCATCATCATCATTTAACATCTGCCTTCCATGCTGGCATGGATGGAACGGTTTGACAGGAACTGACCAGGAAGAAGCTTGCATCAGACTTCTGTGACTGTTTTGGCAGGATTTTGACAGCAGGATGCCCTTCCTAACACACACACAACAGGCTTCTTTGAGTTTCCATCTGTCAGATCAACTCATAAGGCATTGGTCGGTCCAGAGCTAAAGTAGAAGATTTGCATAAGGTATTGTGCAATAAATAGGACTAAACTCAAAAACACATTATTGGGAAGCAAGCTTATTAACCACACAGCCACACCAAGAGAATGAACTTGGAAACTAGGCACAACAATATAATAGTAAGCTATATTATATATTGTGGAGGTGCATGGCTTTGTGGTTAGGGTGTCAGCATCATGATCATAAGATTGTGGTTTTGATTCCTGGACCGGGTGATGCATTGTGTTCTTGAGCAAAACACTTCATTTCACTTTGCTCCAGTCCACTCAGCTGGCAAAAATGAGTAACGCTGCGATGGACTGGCGTCCCATCCAGCTGGAGAACACATACGCCACAGAAACTGGGCCCATGAGCCTGGCTAGGCTTTAAAAGGGCGCATTTATTTTTTTTTTATATTATATATTATAAATTTATTGTTTACCTTTTTGAAGCTGCGTTGGCAAATTTGGCAGGTGTATGGTCGAGTTGGTTTACCCTCAGCAGGTATTTCTGCAGATTTATAATCGAGTTCAACATCTTCAACAGCAACTTTCTCTGGATTCTCATCCTTGTTTTCTACGTCTTCTTTTTCAGTTTGCTTGTCTTTTTCTCCATCCTCCACTTCCGCCACCTCTTCTTCCTCCTCTTCGTTATCATCACTGTTTGTGTGGTCGTATTTGACATGACGACGTAGAGCAGCTTCTCTGTAAGATAAACACACAAAATTTGATGACAACTCATACATACTCACAGAATACAAAGTTTGCTTCACAATCATGTGAGTTCAGGTTCAGTCTAACAACACGGTACCTAGGGCAAGTGTCTTCTACTATAGACTTAGTTTGACCAATGCCTTGTCAGTGGAATTGGGAAACAGAAACTGTGTGCATGTGTGTTTGAGTATGTGTGTGAAGTTACTGCTTTGCCATAACCTAAAAAATCAAGTGTTTACATTCCTGGCAATGGAAAACATTACATCCAATAGTCCTGCCTTTCTAAAGTCTAATAGGATAAAAAAAAATCCCTTATTTGACAAAAAGAGCATCATCATCATGTTAATGTTCACTTTTCCATACTTGCATGTGGTCCAGGCATAAAATACTCAAACAAGTATTCAATTAACCCTATGCCAACAAAGAAAAATGGGTGTAAAATAAATGAACAAGAGAATTCTGTCAAAAGAAGCAAAAAATAGCAGCTAATATGCCTGGGGGAGGCCATTGTTTTATAAGACCATAATGCACTTTAAAGGTGCAAATATGCACAATAAAAATTGGCCGAAACGTGACATAGGCGAAAAAATAAGCACTTATTAATTGACTGTACTATGATTAAAAAATGATTATTCTATGTATATTCTCTGCTTTCTTTAAACTATTAATTATATCCCCAATATTGGAAAGAATGAAGTCCCCATAGAGACGATTGGACTTTTGGAAATAAAATGTACTAAAATGGTAAAACAAACCAACCAAGGACATTAGTACATAAACAAATGAATAAAATCTAGAATCATCAATCAATAATAGGCAAAACTGGTGCCCACTTGGGTAAAATAGCCCTACAAAAGAAAAAAAAATTTTTACTGAAGAAAGTCTTTTCTTGAATAAAGACCTATACATACATACATCATCATCGTTTAGCGTCCGTTTTCCATGCTAGCATGGGTTGGACGATTTGGCTGAGGACTGGCGAACCAGATGGCTGCACCAGGATCCAGTCTGATCTGGCAGAGTTTCTACAGCTGGATGCCCTTCCTAATGCCAACCACTCTGAGAGTGTAGTGGGTGCTTTTTACGTGCCACCAGCACAGGGGCCAGTCAGGCGGTACTGGCAACGGCCTCACTCGAATCTTTTTACGCATGCCACCGGCACAGGTGCCAGTAAGGCGATGCTGGGAACGATCTCGCTCGAATGGTGCCTTTTACGTGCCACCGGCACGGAAGCCAGTTAGCCGCTCTGGCAACGATCATATATATATATACCATAACCACTACTATCATGACTCTCACTGACCACTACTACTAACTGCTACCACCACCACCACCACCCATGCTGTAAAAAATGCTGTTTGTTTAATCCTTTCCAATAATGCATTTTGTTACATTAATATTTTAACCGTCCTTTCCTTTTCTTTTAAAACTATGATAATCTGTGTGTATGTGCAAGGATAGATGTACATATGTGTATACATGCATTTTGGCAAATTGATGCGCAATGAGTTAAAGTGATGCACTGCAAAAATACCTTGTGGTATTGAGACTGCTAATTTACATCCCTTACAGTGGACTTAGTTATTTGATATATAAGGATTGATACACATAGTGTAGTGATATGAATAAGGTCAATTAAACCCCTGAAACACAGTGTCCCAGCATGGTCACAGTTCAGTGGCAGGTATCAGTAACAAAGTATACTATTTGTATACTGAAGCAAACTTATTATTTTAGTGTTTATTAGTAATTACAGAAGGACAGTGTTAACTGCTTTATTACCAAATTTCTATTGAGATATGCTGTCTTGGTTTCAGCTAATTTTGAAAATAATGAGGACTTTAGAAAAATAATCTTGTCGTTATTAAGGTAGGTGCAGGTGTGGCTGTGTGGTAAGTAGCTTGCTTCCCAACCACGTGGTTCCGGGTTGAGTCCCACTGTATGGCACCTTCTACTATACCCTCGGGCTGACCAAAGCCTTGTGAGTAAATCTGGTAGATGGAAACTGAAAGAAGCCTGTTTTATCATCATCATTTAACGTCCGCTTTCCATGCTAGCATGGGTTGGACGGTTCAACTGGGGTCTGGGGAGCCCGAAGGCTGCACCAGGCCAGTCAGATCTGGCAGTGTTTCCACAGCTGGATGCCCTTCCTAACGCCAACCACTCCGAGAGTGTAGTGGGTGATTTTATGATATATATATATGTTTGTGTGTCTTTGTGTCTGTGTTTGTCGCACCACCATCACTTGACAACCAATGTTGATGTGTTTGCATCACTGTAACTTAGCGGTTTGGCAAAAGAGACCGATAGAATAAGTACCAGGTTTACAAAGATTTGTTTGACTAAAGGCGGTGCTCTCGCATGGCCACAGTCAAACGACTGAAACAAATAAAAGAATAGTAATTAGAACATGGAATCTGGATGGAAGGTTTTAATTCTTCTTTTTTGAACAGCACCCAAGCCAGTGCCAAATAAGAAGTACCCAGCACAAATTGAAAAGTGGTTGGTGTTAAGAAAGGCATCAAGCAGTAGAAACCATACCAAAACAATTGCAGCCTGAGCAGCTTCTGTCATCAAACCGTCCAACAAAAGCCAGCATGGAAAACACATGTTAAATGATGATGATGATGATACACACACACACACACACACACACACACACACACACACACACACACACACACACATATGCATGTACATTGGAAGAAAGAATTGCAAGATGGTTTCTTCAAGCTGAACCAAATGGCAGGAGATCAAGAAAGAGATGGTTGTATAATATTCCTTATCTCAGGTGGTCATGCTTGGGAACCCAGCTGGAAAGTATAATGACAGTTACTTCTGATAAGACTCTATTCCATCCCGGGAAAATGGGCTGAGAAGATAAATGTGTGCATGTGTGTATATATATATATATATATATATATATATATATATATATATATATATATATATATATCAATCAACTGGTCAATGATAGAGAGGCATTAGTTATTTTAAACCCACACCTGTTGTTTAATTATTCTCTTACAGTAGAAAATAACACATATTAAATAATCATTAAATAGCAAAAGAAGTACTAATATATAAAATTATATAATGGGTGTTAAAATGAAAAAAAAGTTATTTTAAAGTAGTATAATACAAACTAAATTTTTGCTGACATTGCAAGATAAAAACTTTCACACCATAAAAATTATAACACATACCTATGAAATGTTTTATCACACTTGTCACACGTATATGTAGTTTTCTCTGTTATTAACTTTTCATCAACATCTGGGACCTTTTGTCGTCCTCGACCACCTACAATGAATTATTAGAATATTGACAGAAAAAGAAAAGCCTTAGTTCAGAGAACATATATTAACATCAATAGAAATTTCAGAATGCAAGATTGTTTAACAAATTGACAGCAAGTGTTATATATATATATATATATATATATAATCATTTAACGTCCCTTTTTCCATGCTGGCATGGGTCGGATGATTTGACATGAACCAACAAGCCAGAGGACTTTGCCAAACTCCAATGTCTGTTTTCGCATAGTTTCTACAGCTGGATACCCTTCCAAACACGAACGACTTTAGAGTGTATTGGGTGCGTTTTTCATGGCATTAGCACTAGTGAAGTCACCAAATACTCACAAGACAAGATCTCCCCCCCTCCCGTTGCTCCAAAACAGTAGGAAAATGAAAGTATAACAGATGGACAACAAGAGATACATGAAAAACAGACATTATATGATGATGATGTTGATGATAAGACATGTCCTCCACAGTGGAAGTGTTGAGGCTGCATCTCCTGGTGAAGAGGATCAGCCTGCAAAAGGCCTGTGCCAGTGCTATGCAATAAGCATTCAAGCCGGTGTCACGTAATAAGCATTCATGCCAATGCCATGTAAAAGTGCTTCTGCCGGTGGCATATTAAAAGCACTCAGCACACACTGTAAAGTGGCTGGCTTTAGGAAGGGCATCCAGCCATAGAAACCAAGCCAAATCAGACTGGTGGGACCTGGTGCAGCTTCCCAGCTCTGGTCAAACTGTCTGACCTATGCCAGCATGGAAAACAGACGTTAAAGGATGATGATGTTATGAGTATGCATTACTGCTATCCTTTTCTTTCTCTGAGTTATTTCTACCATGTATAATACTAGTTTTTACAAGTCATTATGAAACTGGTAATTCACATAACATAATGTGATTAGAACCGCATAGAGTATGTCTGAAATGCTGTTGTTGTTTAGACTGAAGTCAACTTTCATTGGGCAGATTCATGATGAAAGGCATTAAAGTAGTGACCCTCCAGGGCTTATTTAAGGTATCTAGGGCAATATTAGATAATGTCACTTTCTCTCTTTAAAACAGAGGGTGTATAATTCAAGAAAGATTTGGCTGTTATTTCTAGCAAATTAAGAATTTATATGAAGGCCCTCATGTTGGCTTGTTTAAAATGAAATAAGTAAAGAGAGAATTTCCAGACGATGTCAGTTCAATGATATTCAACAAAACGAGACATAACTGTCAGTGCGGCAAAATGGCTGCAAGACTACAGAACTGGACTACTGATCATATGGCCGAAAGTCCTACTACTTCTACCAAAGCAGGTACATTATGTTTCTGGACAGACCACATACATTTGTGCTCTCACCTAGCTGAGTAATAATTAGCTGATGTGCTGATACCACAGTTGAAGGGTTTGCACTAAGAAATATATCCAGCTTTAAAAACAATCAATACATTTGCCAAAAGGCACCCAATCAATCTTTCAAAGGGATAAGAGAGAGTTTATAGGCCATAAGCTGTGTCTTACCTCTTCTGGGAAGTTTCTGTTGATTTTCTTTACCATCAATGTTTTGGTTCGTAGATGGTTGATTACTGACCTTGCTTTCTTTTGGGACTAGTTTTGGAACGATCACACGACGGTCATACGTAGATCTTGCATATATCACCTTAAAATTGTCATGCTGAATCTTGTGTTCAAGGTAGAAATGGAGACTTGTAAACTCCTGCTTACATCTCTTACAGTAATGGACATCTTCACTGTCACTGGCTAAGTCAACTGAAAACAGTAAAATAATACATTTTTAGAATCTTGAATATAAATTGTAATCTAGGTCTAAATAAAATGAAAATTTTCACATGATCTTGTAAAAATACGCAAAACAAATAATGTTTTTCTATTGTACATACCGTTATCATAAGAACAATGATAAAGATGCTACTCTGGACCAAATCTGTCAAAAGGTTGATGGAAACCTGATACTAGCAACAATGTAATCTAGGACTACGTACTTGTAGTCAAGTGATTGATGAAACTGACACTCAGCTGGGCTGGCTCATAGGAAAGGTGAGTAGGTACCAAGTAGGATTAAAAAACAAAATTTGTCCAAGATGAATAAACTCCTTGAAGTCCAACAGAACCCTTATCTTGAGAACGATAATCTTAGTGGGTACCACTAGGGTTGCCAAACACAATGAAACACTTAAATAGAAGTTACAAGATTTAAATCTAAACAGAATTAGTTAAATGTATTAAGAAAGTCCAGGACCAAGAAGAGTGAAAAGGATTGGTAAAAAAAAACCCAGGTGCCCCCAATGATTGAAATGTTATGGGAAGGAATTGACTTGTACTGAGGTGAATTCAAGTAACTAGACCCATTTAGCAACAAAACTGACCATGTTCCTAATCATTATAATTATATAAGCAGGGATTTTATGCAACAGTTTTAGGCCACACTGATTTAATACTAAAATGGTATTTTCCTCAATCACTTCAAAATACTACATTGATAGATACGTTTCCTCTAGTTTCAGTTTTTAATTTCTTCTACTTAAGGTACTATAAGTTTTTAGGGTATAGGCTACCTATGTAGTTTGATTTGATCATTTTCAAAAGCTGTGTAATTTATACAGTTATACATTATATCCTAAATGTATTCTACCACAGCAAAGAAGAATTTTATATAGGAATTGCTTATGGAGACAACTTTTGAGTAAATATAAGCACACAACAAACAAGCTCTTGACAATAATTCCACTCCCCACCCAATAAGAGTCCTTTTATTCCAGTTATGGTCTTGGAAAAGGTATGTTCAACTATAAATCTTAAACTGAGTTTACTTGTATTGATGTCATATTAAGATTTTTTAGAAACAATTTTGAGTAAATCAGATGATGTAATTATAAAACCACAACATTTTACATAGAAGACTCGATTGCATGTTCCTTTTCTATTCCTATATAATCTTTTCTACAAGGAAATTTTTGTTATGTATGTTGAGTATTTTACATTTGATTCCTACAGTGAGTGATGTGTGTGACTAAGGGGAAAGAAATCCACAAATTCATTATTCCTCAAATACATATAATTTCCCATCTAAATTCTATAATATTTAAGACTATTTGAATAGCATCAATGTAACCCTTCTCTTACCATATTTTTAAAAAATATGCTGCCTTTGTTTTATCTTTGAAAATAATGAAGAATTTAGTAAAATAACTTTTGTTGTTATTAAGTTGGTACTTGGAACATAAATTAACATGAAATTTTGATAGGTTTTAATTAAGGTCACTTTAAAAGAAAAGGATGGCTCCTAATAATTTGCAACACAGTTTGATTCCATGTTGTAGGCTAGAGACAGCCCCAGACAATTTGGTATCAAAAGGGCTAGTGACACAGCAGAAAATTTGTTGAAGAGCTTAGAGTGGACATAGACTGAGTGGAAATAATTGACTGCATGTTAGATTTGGCCTAACCAGAGACACTAAAGTGAAAAGGAGACATAATCTGGAATCTCTTTGTGAGAGAGGAACAGAGAAGAGATACCAAATTATGCTGGAATTATAATTTGGCTGATTTGAGAAATAGTATAAAGAATGTATGAAAATTATTTTGTAGATTATTATGTGAGGCAAGAACCATATACAATGGAATTACATAATTACGTTATCATAAATTGTTGTAATCGTTGTAGCATGGAACAAAAGTAAGCTCCTAATAGTTTGTAACTCAGTTTGATTCCACATTGTAACAAAATTTTCTTCAACTATAGTCTAAACATAATAATTGTCAAATGTTAAGCTTGACACCAACCCGGAGTAAATCCATGTAACAAGAGCTATAGGAAGTAACATCTATATGCTTTAAAAAGAAATAATCTGACATTAAAGAAAGCAGGCTTCATTTCCCACAAAAAAACAATCATGTAAAAAAGAGTTTCTGAAACAAGCCAGTTATTTGTTATTTAACTCCAAGTCAGCACTGACTTCGTAGCTCTTTGATCAAAAGTGTTCCAGTCATAGCCATCCAGTTCTTTTGAGCACTATGTATTTATGAGTATATTATACAGTGCATCCTTTCTTGTTCAAAACAGCACAGTGTAATATTAAGGAGATTTGACCATTACCTCAAGTGTTCAGGTGGATGCTCTTTTGCTGTTGTTATTCAGAAATAATGCTTATTTGAAAATAGACTTATCTTTGCAAAGGGTACACAGATTTGCAGTCTTTTGCCATATGTGGTCCCTGATCAACGACTAAGGTTTAACCTGGAAACCAGTCTTTACTTTCAATCCCATGTCTCTAACAGATTTCTCCTACTTGGATCACTTGGTACTACTTTACCCAAATATCATCCTTCACCTGGTCCAGCACTGTCTTCTTCACATACAAAGCTAAATCCTCTGATACCAAGTTCTTCTCTCAGCTCATTTGTTTTCTGTTATTCAGCCCCACTAACATTACAAATCCAGTGGAGCATGCTCACTTCATTTCTTTCCAGTCTTCATACATCCTCTATATGTAATTCCCAAGTTTTACTGCCATGTCATACCATACTTAATACACAAGCATCATACAATCTTCCCTTCATTTGGAGAAAAAAAATCTTGGCTGGGTTACCTAAGTAACAGAACCTGTTAACAATTTCAAAGGAGTCTTCCAAACATTTGAAAGAATTTATTTCCTGTGTACTCTTATTGCTAACCGTTTCCATCTACCTACGAAATCCTTCTCCACATGTCAGTCTGTGATCCCACTGCATCTTATGTACACAGATTGGTTTACACAGTATAGAATTCTTACTTATACCCTGTCAGCATGTAAAATATGGCTATTTCCCAGGTGGTCGTAGAATTATGTGCTAAATAACTCTACTGTCCAAGGTTTACTTTTAGACATCTTGTTTCTAGGCTTTTCCATGGTTGGACCTTCCTGCTAATATTTCTTCTGATTTGGCTATGAGAATTGGGTTCTATGATACACAAAAGAAGGCTAAAAAAACAAACCTTGGTGGACACCTATCTGAAGACTAAATTTCTTATTGAACTTGTCACCTTTTCAACAGCATCCCCCTCTGTATATAGTTTGCACAGTTTGTGAGAGTTGCTTTCTCTATCTTCTTATTTCATAATTGCTCTGACACAATGTTTTGCCAATCAGAACACCACATACTTCTGATTCATTCATCACAGAACATTAGTAAACCCTACACTTTCTACTTCCCTCTTCATTAATAAACTAAATCACAGCAATATATTAGAAATGAATCACTCTGTTTACATAGAAACCTTATGCAAATCAGATTTCTTTCTACTATTGCATGTATCTTCTGCTACTATGGCCTGAAAATTATATGTGGAGCAGACAATATTAAGTACAGATTTCTTAACATTTAATTCACTGAGAAAGTTGGGTTACCTATTTTTTAGCTATGTAATTTTACATCTCATTTGAAATCCCAGTAACCGTTTTTTAATCATATTTTTTCCATATCCGTTCTGTAATACATCTTGTGTGGTAAACTAGGACACATGCTAGTCACTCGCATGCTCAATCAGGTAGGCATGTCCATATGAGTGGCGTAGCGCTGCTATCATCATCAGTTGCTACAAGGGCAAAGCAGGTGCTTGGTGGCATACTTGTTTAACTTTACTGATGCGTACATATACGCATACATGTGTGCATGCATAAAGGCACACGCTGATTCGGCTCAAAATATAAAGTCTATGAGGTGCTCGGACTGTGGATAAGCTTTGCCTGCCACTGGCAAGGTAAATCCCCACTGAATGACACCGGTGACATACGTTAAAGGGTCCCTTACACAAAATCAATAACTTCAGAATTTGAATTCATATTTTAACTACAAATAGTTAATATTTTCTTCTACATGAGCAGCCCTTAGTGTAAATAGCAGCCAAATCGCCCTCAAATCCCACCCTACCGCCTAAAAAAATGACGTAGTATTAGATATATTGCTTAAATATAAGACAGGATGGTCACAATTGGGGCACCCTTTACTACAAGTCATCTTGACGACGGTTGGTCCAGGTCTAAACAACCACCTTCTCTAAATCCGGTTCGAGTGGACTGGCGAAATACAAACGAACATCGAACACGGAAAAATAGTTTGAACATCGCTGAAATCTTGTAATGCGAGGCATTTGGCCTCAATATAATAAAAGTAACAAGGAACAGTACAAATGTTTTAAATTTACATTTCCTTGTTAATTTTCTAAAGATGCTAAAACCTTGGAGTGAGCGATTTTATTGCTCGTGAAAAGATGCAAAACTCAAGCTTCTTTCTATGATATTGCAATTCTCCATCCGAAGAAACTCGGTAGTAAATAGGTAAATAGGAATCATTTAAAGCTAAACGATCGTTTTAGTAATTATGAAAAAAGTTTTAAGACACAGTTGATTTATTAATGACTCTTTGTGTGTCTTCGACATCATTTTGGTGAAAGGAAACAATTAATAAAAACCATTTTAAGTAGGTTTCCCCCCTCAAAACCTGCGAATAGAGGCAGATCATAGCTTTTAATAATAAAAACAATGATTTCTATATATTTATGGCAGAGGGGTTGTGTATATATAAGTACAGTTCTAGATATATTTCGTCAATTCCAGGCGAACGAAAGATAAAGTTGGTTGAGCAAGATTCGAACTCGGAACCTAAAGGAAAGTGAAACACTGGAATTACGACGAAGATGGATTTAGTGTGGAGAGGTTCGAGACGGGCGGCATCGGGACTGCCCTGAACGGAAAGGAATATTGCAAGTATACAAATATATAAGAAAGATAAACAGTTGAAAGCTAAACAATAATAATAATAAATGGAGAGTAAAAGTAGAAAAGATTAAATGTTTGCTGGACACAGAAACGGTTAAAAAGGCAGGAAAATGCGATCGAGATTTACTGAGAACGAAAAGAAGGATTTATGGGAAGAAATTAACAGAAATTAGTTTAATTATGCATCGGTTTCTATAGAAAACACGCGTGTATATGTGTGAGTGAGTGTATATATGTGTATATGTGTATATAAGGAATGCAATTTGTGTAGAAGAAGAAATATACACAAATGATTAGCAGAGAGGTTTTTGCACTGAAAAATTACAAGATTTAATATTGGTATTTATTTTAATGGCAGAAGAGAATATATTGGATGAAATTTGCAAAGCTTCGGCTGGGATTTCGCTCCGAAAGCATTCGCAGGACTTACGATTGAGAGGTGAAGGTGCCGTAGAGGAAATCCGAGCTTTGTCGCAACTTTCAGTCATGGCGTTTTTGCGACAATCGACAAAGGAGTCGATCGGCAAATTCCGCTTGTTTTCGGAAATTAACGAATTCAATTGTGCATCACTGCGAGCAATTGTGAGAAAAGACTTTTTTTTTTTTAGTCGTGATATACTTCATAGATACTGGTAATAGTTTTGTAGCGAGAAAAATATTTAGCAAAAGCATTTAACGTTGTATACGTTAATTATGCATTAAAAATATATATTAATTTTTAAAAAATTATATATCAATAAATTATAATTAATACAATTATAAAGTTAAAAGCTAAACAATGATTATGCAACGGAGGACTAAAAACGAAACATAAAAGAGCCTTATAAAATGCATATTGCAATACATTTTAATCATAAAGTAAATGGAGAAAATCTAAATAAAAATTTACTTATCTATATTTCACCAGCAGTATCGCCCGGCGTTGCTCGGGTTTGTAAGGGAAATAACTATATAAGCATTTTTAGAGAGTTACTTCCCTTATATAATAGCGAAAAAATGCATTAAAATGGAAAAAGATGATGGTAATTTTTTTTTTAATCGTAGACTCATCATAGACGCGCGCTAATACCCAGAAGGGCTCGATATGTGTCACGACTATAAGATACCCGGTTTTGGTTACACTGCACCGCAAAATGTGGGAGTAGTTAGGAATCTAAATCGTAGGAGACAGACACACAACCTCACTTTTATATATAAAGATTGTATTGAGACCCCCCCCCCCTTTTTGATAAGTTAAAACTTGTAGAGTCGTTGAAAGGCTCACTAGAAATGCGGGTTAATTGTGCAAAGGGTATTTTTCAACGGTATGCTTTTTTTGCTTTCCTTGAATTTAATTTTCTTCATATTACATGATGGAGTGTATTTCACTTGGCATTCATCACTATTGCTCTTAGGTAAAGCATGTGCACCGCAGTATCTTAATTTCCTCACGTAAAACATTGAATTTGTGTGTACAGTAAAGGAAAAAGAAAAATCAGTATCAGAAGTCCAACTTCTTTTCTCCATAAATGTGTGGTTTCGTGTGCAAGTGAGCTTTTTAGGTTTGTTGAAGCATCGTTTGTGGCAATCTGAATTCAAATATCACCGGAGTTAACTTTGCCTGGCGAGATCAATAAAATGAAATACTAGCCAGCTACTGAGGTCGGTTTAATAGACTAGACCAGGAGTGGGCAACCCCTGGCACGCGTGCCGAATATGGCACGCCAATAACTTGTTTCTGGCGTGTGAAACCTCTCTAGTAGCCCTCCATTTAAAGACTTTCTCTCAATAGTATATAACGACTTTTATTGCTCAGACATACTTTGCATTACAAATTAGGCCTACCTTTATTTAATGATCTTCTCCTTGTGGAGGCACATGGCCTAGTGTTTAGAGCAGCGGATTCGCGGTCGAGGGATCGTGGTTTCGTATCTGAGACCGGGTGATGTGTGTGTTTTTGAGCGAAACACCTAAGCTCCATGCGGCTCCGGCAGAAGATAATGGCGAGCTTCTGCTGACTCCTTCGCCACAACAATCTCTCACTCTTTCCTCCTGCATCTTGCAGCTCACCAGCGACGGACCGGCGTCCCGTCCAGGTGGGGAACCTATACGCCAAGGAAACCGGGAAACCGGCCCTTATGAGCCAGGCATAGCTCGAGAAGGAACAATGATCTCCTCCCAGACCCGACCAATGTTTTGGCTTCAGCCTCCGGTGTGTATGTATAGGCATGGATGTATGCGTGTATGTTAAGTACATATAAGGATAGCAATGAAGTTATAGTGAAAAAGTCTATAATGAGAAGTTAGACGAATGTTCATAGACACAAGGGATGAGAGTACCAGTTCGTAATCAATTGTAGACGGTAGTTGAAATACTGTATAAAGAAGTTGCGGCCATGATGCGGAGCCGGAGTTGCAGTACATGTCGTACGAAGTATCGCTGTAATGCTACTGCCTGGGTTACTTAGTACAGGAGTTCTCGCAGGTTGTATATTCGCTGTTGATCCATGGTGAAATAATTCACAAACACTGCAGTATTGTAACCTGTGCGAGTTGCTTGTTGAGCTGTGTACGTAGAAATGATGTTGAGGTCGTTAAGAAGAAGGTTGTAGCGACGAAGACGGAGGTTGTTGTAATGCTGTTGGACAGGTGTTGTCGCTGGAACTGGCTGTATGTGCGTGTGGTCAGTGGCTAGACCTTAAAAGGTCTGGAACCAAAGACATCGAGACGAGGAGAAGGTGAGTTTTATAAGGAGCTGTAGGGTTAAACGGAATCGAGAACAGATTGTCTCACCAGATTCTATTTAGGGCTACTGATTTGTTAAGCGCGACAGAGTAAGAGACAAATTGCGCCAATACCAGCCAATCAGAATAGTGGACACAATGGGGTCCAAAATAGCTGTTATCTGCTACGTTCGAATATACGTATATATAATGAAGGGGAGACAAATTTCACTGATAGAGTGTAGGTTACAGATGTAACCTGACGGATGAAACTAGTAGTGCATGCATATCTCTGAAAGTTACGAACTATAAACCCGATATAAAATGGCTATCATCAGTGATACAGCAGCAGAAGTCCCACTGTGAATATTGTATACACATGTATATCGAAAGGAGTCAGCAAGTTTTCTGCCAAGCTGATACTTCATCTGACCGATGTTTTCTTTTGAAAGTAGCAAAGGTTGTCTGCAAGTTTTCTGCCGAACTGATATTTTATCTGATGTTTTCTTTTGAAAGTGTCGAAGGTTCATTGTTGTTTAGATGTAACCTTGAAGGTGAATAAATACATTTTCCATCATTATATTCTGTGTTTTACTACTCTGTGATGGTTTCTTTTTTATCATTTATAAAATAAAAAGTTCTTAACATACACTTTCTTAAGAGATATCAAGTAGCCTAATATGTTCTCAAAAAAATTTGGCTGGCACGTGGAAGAATTTCGTGTGAGAGATTTTGCCAATTTTGGCACACACTCTCGAAAAGGTTGCCCACTCCTGGACTAGACTATAGCCACTCCTCACAAAAAAACCCCAGCAAAACAACAACAACAACAACTTCAACGAGGTATTGTGCTTATATTAGAAATCTGTATTCTTTTACTTTTTGAAATGGAAGAATAACCTTCTTTGCGTGAAAAAAAAAAATAACTAACTGTCATTTAACACCCAAATAATGCAGTGGAATGCGTTATGGCATATTTTGGTGTGAATTTAGAATAACTTGGTTCTAAATAGGATTTTGTTTTTATTTTTATATAAACACTAGCAGCATAGCCCGGCGTTGCCCGGGTATGTAAGAGCCCCTAGTAGGCAACGACTAATCCCAATCTAGTCCTTTCCCTCTAGGGAACGAAGGCGCATGTGTAGGTTGCAATGTCTTCTCTTCACTCGAATACTTCTGTGTATACGATGTTCCTAGCTGTCCCTTTGGGCGAAAACATGAAAACATCATTACGCCTCCCAACGCGTGAACAGCCCACGTAGAGTTGACCGTGGGCGAAGCACTGTTCGCCCAAATGTAACCCAGCGACTTGTAGCGTTTGGCCTTGGGATTTATTGATGGACATTGCGAAGCAGAGTTTAACAGGAAACTGAGAACGCCTGAAGTGGATTGATAGGTCAGCGCCCGCGGTTGAAGGTGCATGCGTGGAATGAAGACGTCCTCTCCCTTCCCACAACCGGTAAGTATTGTGGCCGTTATTAAATGTGGTGCCAAATGTTTCACAACCAGATGTGTGCCGTTGCACTGTTTAGGTGGAACCAAATTCCTGATGAGCATAATGGGCGCACCGACTTTTAACTTCAGGATGTGTGGTGGCAGGCCTGGCGGTTCAAGTGAATTCAGGAATTCAACAGGATAATCGGCAAGCTCGGCGGGGTCTGCTGTCCTATCAATAGATTTGTAGATGTGGACATCACCAGGAATAGCTTCAAGTAGCTGGATATTGATGGAGTTGACGGTTGTATTTTTGGGTGCGAGAATAGCTCTGCCTGCCAGCCATTTTAGGTCGCGTAAATGGTATTGTAGGTCGTGGAAGACAGCGTCCCGGAGGCTAGCAGGAGTGTCGACAGTGGTGCAAAGTGAGTTAAAAAGGTCTAGTTGCGTCACCTAGACAGTCTGTGGTTTGTGTTTAATACACAAATCGGTTTGCTATGTGTGCCACATATGATTTAATTAACCGATTTTTTCCAGTAATAAAGTATCTTATTGGAATAAAAAGGGTCATATAGCTCCTTGGAGCAGACATGATACTCGCTGTGAATTAAAAAAAAAATTCCTGCCAATTTGTGAAAGATATTGTCGAAAATATGTCATCTTGAATTTGAACGCGATATCCCAAAATGGCATGATTTTATCGATTTTTTATGATGGTAAGGTATTGCATGGAAAACTAACGTCAGAATTAAGTTTCTTAGGGTAACATTAAGCTTCACCATGAGTTTGGTGAAAATCGATTGCAAGTTGCGAAAACTACAACACAAAATGTGTTGCATATAAAAAGCTTAGGTTCTCAACCCCATGTCGAATTTATCGATTATTTTTCAGAACTGGGGGAACTTTTCAAAATTTTCGCTGCGTTAGTTTTGAATTATGACATTGGGCTATGTGTGTGTCAAGTTTCATCAGAATCGGTTGAAAGCCGTAGTCAGGGTGAGGGTACAACCTGACAGACACACAGACAGACAAACTGCCGTTTATATAGAGAGAGATAGTTCACCAATATCATGCTGGTTCAAAGCCCCAAAATGGATTCAGACTCAGGACCAAATCTTTTTTGATAACAAACTAGAACTTGTACAGTCGTTGAAAGGCACCATAGAAATACAGGTTTAGTTAATTTTGTAAAGCGTCATTCTTTTCAACGATTTGCTGTTTTTTCAGGTCAGATGTGGGGGCAGGTACCGTTGCAGCAGGTTGCTGCATTCACTATTTGTTGTTCGGTATATCCCCGGTCCTCCCGGACGACCCGTCGAGTAGTGTCCTAGTCAGTCCTCATCTCCATGAGACACCTCCTCGTCTCCCGTGACCAATCGACTAATAAGAGCCGTCAACCCAGGCAGATCTTCAGGATCTATCTCGAAAATTTGAGCAATATGGCCAAACAGTCTGAGGTGGAACTCCCTAATCATACGAGTATCAAGACGCATCAGAGTAGAGTCGTTGGTTGGATATGAAATACGTATCCAGCCAACGACTGTTTTTTCAATTTTTAAAAATTTACTTTTCATGATATTCCATGACAGAGTGTATTTCACGCCGCATACATCACTATTGTTCATAGGTAAAGCATGTGCATAGCAGTATCTTAATTTCCTCTTATAAAAAGGCGGCAAGCTGGCACAATCGCTCGCTCGCCGGGAGAATATGTATTGCGTCATTTCATCCATTTTCACGTTCTGAATTAAAATTCTGTCGAGGTCGACTTCGCCTTTCATTGTTTCGAAGTCGATAAAATAAGTACCATTTGATTATTGGGATCGATCGACTTGTCCGCCCGTCCGAAATTGCTGACTTTGTGCCAAAATTTAAAACCATTGAACTTTTATGCATAGTGCATGGCGCAGGAGTGGCTGTGTGGTAAGTAGCTTGTTTACCAGCCACATGGTTCTGGGTTCAGTCCCCCTGCGTGGCATCTTGGGCAAGTGTCTTCTACTATAGCCTCGGGCCGACCAAAGCCTTGTGAGTGGATTTGGTAGGCGGAAACTGAAAGAAGCCTGTCGTATATATGTATATATGTATGCGTGTGTGTGTGTGTGTGTGTCTGTGTTTGTCCCCCTAGCATTGCTTGACAACCGATGCTGGTGTGTTTATGTCCCCGTTACTTAGCGGTTCAGCAAAAGTGATCGATGGAATAAGTACTGGGCTTACAACAGAATAAGTCCCGGGGTCGAGTTGCTCGACTAAAGGCCGTGCTCCAGCATGGCCGCAGTCAAATGACTGAAACAAGTAAAAGAGTAAAAGAGTAAAGAGTGCATAACTATATAAAATAAAAAAAAAAGGAATCTGTTGCTCGTTGCTCACCGTCACCCATATTGAGCTGGTCAATGAAGATATATTTCGTTGGTTGCATGAATAATGACTGAAGCAAACTTGCGTACATTTAATTGAAATATTTATTGCTGGACACAACGATATTTGGTGCTGGCGATAGAAACCTACCCGTGTAACAACATGCGGTCAGTCTAAAAATATACGAAGTCAACTGCACAAATCTCCGTGGCAAGGTTCGTTGGCTGCTTAGCGGGCAGGAGTGGAGGTACGAGAAATACTTAACTACCTTCAACATTCAGCGATTAGAAAAACATCAAAAACGGTTTTTATTGGGGACAAGTGGTTTTATTCTAAAATAATCGAGAAAACCATATCACGCCACAGCCTCACACTGATTGGTCGATTTATGGATTGATCAGATGAAACTAAAGTGGTTCATTCGTGGTGTCTGACCAAATATCAAGCGGTAAGATATCGAATCACTGCTACAAATCAATTTTCAGAAAGTCTTATGCCTTTGGCCTTGTACGAATGTGAAATACCGACGATTGTTATGATCTGAGTTCAAATCTCGCTGAGGTCAATTTTGCGTTGCGAGGTCGATAGATTGAAGCACTGGGAGAGTAATGGGGTTGATTTGCTCAACTATAGCCCTTTTTCCCACAAAAGCTGTGGTCTTGTTCCTAAATCAAAGATTAATCTTTTGTTTGTTTTAGGATTCTACAGTCTAATTTCAACTCACGATTGTAACTATTTTAGTTGAATTTCTACAATCCTTGAAAGTCCTTAAGGTCAAGCCACTGACCACAAGACACTGTCAGTTCCAGCGACAGCGCCAGCCAAACACCACCATACGTTGAGACTTACCAACTTCGTTCATCAGCATTACGGCAACCTCTGTCTTCGTCACCATCATCTCTCTTCGTACACAGCTCAGCAGGGCAATCCACCCAGGTTTTAGCATTTCACTGTTCGTGAATTACTTCACTGCGGATCAACAACGAATATACAACCTGTATGAATTCTTGTACAAGAGACCCAGGCAGCTGCATCACAGCCACGACATCATGTACCTGTAACCGGCTAAGCATCATGGCCGCGACTTCCTGATACAGTATTTCAACTACCGTGTAGTATTGACTACGAATTGGTATTCTTATCTTTCTTATTTCAATGAACTTACTCCTCACTTCGATGGCTATAGACTTTTTCACTGTTTCTTCTTCATTACCATCGTTATATGTACTTAACATGCGCATACATCTATGCCTATACACACACATTTTGTTCTCATGACGGCCTGTCTATTATTCTGTATACATGACGCACGCACAGACACGCATGTTAACATATCAATAAATGTTCTCTCAATCATTCTTACGCGGTTGTGTCTCTCTTTCCATCTGGCATTCATTTGTACCATTCAATTCCTCTCTATTGTATCGGCCATGCGATGTGGTACTAAAGAGCTATTCTCGCCACCTCACATCGCACGGTCCACACAGCCCTATCAACACAATCCGTGTTTGATAGGGAGTTACTGGCTCAAGAGATGAGAGACAGGATGAGCTCATTGGGAGAGTGGCATGCTAGATACGGCTAAAGGCTTTGATGATGTGGGGATCAACATTGTTTTCGACAAACTTCTTCAAAGTGATGGACTACTGGCAAGTGACTCAAGAGCGTATGGTCAGTAGATCTGGCTCAACGGAAACCATTCCGATGTTTGTTAAGGACAGATAGAGAAGGTGAGGGGTGAGGTGGGGGTAGAGCGTTTCTACGTGTTGGAGGAAGTAGAACCGGAAATCAAGAAATGCGAGCCATTGAAGCGCTACCTAGACACAAGCCGGGACATAATTAAGCTCGACTGAGTCGCCTCAACAACTATCTCTGAATGACTCAAAACACTCAATGACCCAAGATAACATCGGTGATGATGTATCCAGTTCATAGCAAGATGATAGATGACAAAGCTGAAAGTCGTTGAGACACGCAAGTGATTTCACCACCTCAACGAAAGAGACAATGTTTTTCCGATGTATTGAATTCATTTCATTTTTTATGAAGAAAGTAATAAAATCAAAGTCGTTTTATTTGCACCCTCCTCTAATATCTTATATCAAAACAGTTTCGACCAATTTATCTTTTATGCCACTAGTGGTCGATAAAATATGGACCGTTAATACACTATTTTATTCATTTGTCTATGTCCTTTCACACGCAAAAAATAAAATGTCATTGGATTTTATTGTTACAGAAAATAAATTATTGCTATCTTAGCAACTGAAGCGTAGCAATTTATCGAGCAATATTTTCATGAATCATTGAGTAATGTCACATGGTAAGCGCTGATTAATATAGGAATTGGAGGGAGGATGGATATGTTGATTATTTCAGCGCCTTGGTAAAATTTGAACTTAATTATGAAAATCAACCAATTAACTATACAGTGCAGGAACAAGCCAATGAGAAAGCTTCTACGGTAGAGAAGGGGGTCGCAGGAGACACGGCTTGTCATCAAGAGTCGCTCTGATATATAAAAAAAAAATTCAAGTAATTTTTTTCGTTTTGGCGTGCCATTCAGAAAGTCTCACGAACTGCTGGTTACCCATGACTGTTCTATGAGGTTACTCAAATATGCTAGAAATAGCAATCAAATTTCCCTCGAATCACATTATGCTGTTCTGAGAATAAATAGGTACATAGAATATCGTTAACCTAGAGACAGTATATCTGAAAAAAAGAATATGATGTAGTGGTTACGTGTGGAATTGTTTTGACCATAAATCTAATCGATAATACAGCTGGACTGAAATGATCTACAACGACAACAATATTAACAGCAGTAACAACTATAACAATATCAATTACAGCAACAACATTTAGTCATGAATTGGAAGAAATGATAGAACATCGCTCAAAATATGTTACTATGTTTAGTTGCCTCTGAGTTCAAATCCTATCTAGGTCAGCTTTTCCTTTTATTCTTCAGATATCGATGAAATAAGGTACCATTCAAACACATATGTTATAGATTACACATTTACTCCAAATTTAAGGCCTCCTGTCAACGCTAGAATTGTTGCTTTGGCACAATTGATACCATAAGTTACAACTTACTTATAATACCAATTTCTGTCCAGTTTCATTCAATTTGCGGAATTCAGATGTCTTGGATAGTGCAGTGCCAAGACATCTGATTTGATTTAAACTGTCTAAACCAGTAATTCTCAACCGGGGTCTACATAAAATTTTGCTGTTAAAATCTATGTGCAATAAATTAGTTATATTTCTACATTACGCAGAATATTTTAATTATTTTTAAATACAATTCTAAGTAGCATTTAGTTATAAAAATATGATATGATTTTTTTAAAACACCGAATGGTAACCCCCTCGTGATTCGAACACGCAGCCTTCTGATCTGGAATCAGAGTAAAGCAGGAATCAAAGTTGTCCACAAGCAAAAAATGGTTGAGAAACACTGGACTAAACTTTCTGGTAATTCATCAGCCATCATCGTTTTGGCTTGCGTTGGTCAGTTGGACTTCAATTATTACATTTCAATCTACAGACATTTTTCTTAGATCGGATTTCAGTACTTGAGCATTTATTTTAGCTATTATGATTTCAAGGGTTCTTACTGGTTCTTACAAACACATCTATCCTGTATATATGCTTAAATATGGTACCTAAGAACAGTCGGAAAATATACTGATCGATATGTGACGGTCAATAAAACACAAAATATATAGTGTGAGCAATCTTTTTTACTGTATTAACCTACAGTTTATTTAGCATCTCGAACGAAATGCGGTTAATAGAAAAGGAATTTTTCCTAATCAAGCAAAACATTCCTCTATTGACTGCTAATTCAAATTTAAATAATTTCATATGATGGCATAAACTCTTAAATTTAAAGAGGGTGGCATGATCTATTGAATCGACAATTACTTGTTTCTGGCATGGGCAACTTTTTCCAAGAAGCGGGCCGCATGAGTCGTGGCTCATCATTAGGCGGCCGCATTACTAAAAAAATTCAAAATAATTTTTCGTTGGTGTGCCATTCAGAAAATCCCGCGGTCTGCAGTTTTCCCGAGACTGACTTATTTCCTTAAACATTGAAAGAAAAAAAATTGGCAGCGAATTGGTAGAACTGTTAGAATGTTGGATAGAGTACCTTGCGTATTTTGTTACGACACTCTGCAACCCGAGTTTCAATCCTACCAACGTCAATATTTCTTTCGAGGTCGATAAATAAGTTCCAATTTAAGGCAGTGAATTGGCGGAACAGCTAAAAGGTGGGGTAAGTTGCCTTGCTGTATCTGTTCCGGTTCTTTGTATTCTGACAGTTGGACAACGCTGCTGCCAAGCTGTCGGCTCAAATCGGTGGCCTTCTCTATGCGTAAATATTAATACCGTAGAGAGGGTAAACTTGTACGCATAGGGATCAATTAATCTTTCCTCACCCAAATCCTGCCCAGGTCTGCATATATATATATATATATATATATATATATATATATAAAACTGAGAATGTGTGTCTGTCTGTCTGTGTGTTTCCCTAAAACTTGAGAACTACACAACCAATTTCGTTCAAATTTTACACATGCCTTACTTAGGGTCTAAGGAGTGTCATGAGCTTGCCCTAGGCGGCATTGAGGCAAACTGTACTCAGCCACACGCCCACAGTCGACGCTATGCCATTGCTGTCACTATCATAAAAGGCTTGGCTTGGCTTCTGAAGGAGAGGAAAGAAAGAATTTTAATTATATATATAGAGAACTATAGCGCGAAGGCAGCATAAAAAAAACAACCCTTCCTCAGTTGTTGGCAGTTTTACCTCCTCCACATTGCAACAAGATGCGTCTTCGTCAAAGCAATTGCTCCCCCAAAGCAAATTAAAATAAAATTTGAGATACGTGGAACGTCAAAGCTGCTAACAAAAACAGGACAGTGAAAACCTTCGGTAAGCGCTGTTTAACCCTAACGAGGTGAAGTGGTGAACGCTGGAGAAAGAAAGCTTTGTCAAGAGACAGACAAGAATGCGTGTTATAGTTATAAACTGAACGAGAAGAAAGAGAATTACATTTAGAAATAGAGATCTATAAATATTGAGGACAGAATTTCTATTAGAAATAGAGAACTATAAATATTGAATTATGCATAAAGTGGTGGCTTACATTCGGGGCTTCCAATTTCTCTGAAAAATATGAGATAATCGCAAAATCCTCGCACATGTCACCATCAATTACAAACATCGGTGGAAGATAAAAGTTCCTGATGACTTTCTTGTTCTTTGGTTCGTACAAGGATCGTCTTATGTTTCGGCTTAAAATAAATTATAGATACAAATATAATGTATAGAAATATATAAAAACCAGAATATAAAATAAACGTCTTAGGCATATAAAATGAGATAACATGAGATATCAAGGTGTTATAAACTTGAAACCTACTAGAATATCATAGATTATATATAGCAAGTCATCCAGTCAGTTCTGTCCAATTTTACCTTTTTTTTTTAAGATTTGAATGAAATTTAATAGTATTTACAAATGTCTAATTCAGTTAAAAATTATTTTTATGCATTTGTGTACGTTTAAACTAATTAAATATTGTTTTACAAAATAATAGACGGTGTCCACAAAGTCTGCGTACATGGGGATTAACACATACTTTTAAAACAAAACAATTTTATTTAATAATGTTAATAAATAATATTTTCAAAGTGATTTCCATCATTTTCAATGCATAACTTGATGAGCCTTGCAACATTCAGGTGAACTTGATTAAATAAGTCTACATTGCCATCAATTTCAGCACACTGACTGGTAATGCGTTCTCTCATGTGTTTTAAATCTGTAATCTTTATTGAGTAAACTTTCTCTTTCAACATACCCCAGAAAAAGAAATCAAGGGGAGAAAGGTCTGGTGAATGAGGGGACCATTCCATATGACCCCTTCTTCCAATCTATTGAGGAAAAGTGTCATTAAGCCAATTTCTAACAGTTGTGGCAAAATGGGTAGGGGCCCCATCCTGCTGAAACCAATTCGGAAGGCCCTCGCCTAGGCACTCAATTTAAGATATTAATTTGTCTCTCAATATATTTGCATAAGTCTCATCCGTTACACGTTCAATGAAGAAGGGTCCTAGAACATGAGCTTTCCAAAAACCACACCACACCATCACCTTTTTGCTGCCTTGCTGTTTTGATAGATCCATCCAATGTGGATTATCTCGAGACCAGTATAGAAGATTCTGTCTGTTGACCTCACCATTTACATAAAACGTAGCTTTGTCACTGAACAACACAAAGTTTTTCGTAAAATTGATATTTTCATCCAATTTATCTGAAAACCATTCGCACGTCTACATTCGTCTATCAGGATCGTCTTCATTTAAGTAATGCAATATCTGTAGGTTGTATCGATGAAACTTTTCCTCAACCAGCATTTTGTGGATGGTTGGTTTTGGAACACCTAACACCGTGGATGTCCGACGAAGTGATTTCTTTGGGCTAGCAGAAACTTTAGCCTCGACAGCCTCTTTAGTTTCATCTGAAGACTTTGGTCGCCCGGAACGGGGTTTATCCAAAACACTGCCTGTATCTTTAAATTTCTTGATCAATTTCCTGACGGCAGTAAAATAAATAGGTTGCCTACAAGGGTGTCGAAGATTAAATTCTTCCGCCATTTTGCGATAAGACCATCCCCCTCGTCCACCTAATAATACTAACTCGATTCTTTCTTCTTTAGACAGATTCATCATTCGATCTGGGATTCTTTCTTCTTTAGACAGAGCCATCATTCGATCATCTGTGGAAAAAATAACAAATTTAGAAAAGTAAAGTATTTTAAAAAAAATTTAATTTAAACAAAAATAAAAAATGAAAATTATTATTTCTTATATTTATTTGTTTATGTTATGATTTTATTCCATAAACCCAGACTTCGTGGACATCCTAAAATTGCTTTGATTAAAACCCTTTCAACATGGAAGTATCCAAGGAGCATTTAAGGCACATATAATTCTTTATGAGTACAATAAAGGTAACTCTGCAGCCGAAGTGACTTGAAACATACACTCAGTTTATGGGAAAGTGCTTGAATGAAAGAACTTGCAGGAGATCGTCTGCAAAATTGAAGATGAATATCGAACAGGATGTCCAGTTGAGTTTGACAAGCTCCTTGAGGCATTACTTGAAGAAAATCCGTCATTACCAGTTGAAGAATTGGCAATAATGCTTAGTTCAAACCATACAACAGTTCATCGTCATCTTCAACAACGTGGAAAGATTCCTAAACTTGGAAAATAGGTTCCTTATGTATTGTCCGAAAGCAACCGCAAATCCCGAGTTGGCATCTGCTCTTCTCTCCATTCTCGCAAACTCATTCCATCCTTTTTCGATAGACTTGTGATGAAAAATGGATTTTCTATCGAAATGTTAAACGTCGTAAACAGTGGCTTGGTAAAAGGGAAAATGCTCAACCACAACCGAGAAGGGAACTTCATGGGAAAAAGGTTCTTCTCTCTATCTGGTGCGATTGCAAAGGTGTAATTCACTTTATATTGTTACCACCTAATGCAACAATCAATGCTCAAGTCTACTGTCAGCAATTAGAGCGTTTGAACCAAGGTTTGAAGGAAAAAAGAGCCTCTTTAGTGAGTCGAAAACGAGTGATGTTTCATCAGGACAATGCGCAACCCCACACTGCAAAGATCACATCACAGAAGATCGAAGAGGTCGATAGGGAAAAATTTCTTCATCCACCTTATTCTCCCGACCATGTTCCTTCAGACTACCATTTGTATCATAGTTTACAGAATTATTTGGGGGACACAACTTTCGCAAGCCAGGAGGAGGTCGAACCTGACATTTCAGAGTTCTTCGCTTTGAAACCAAAAGAGTTTTACATTGATGGGATTAAAAAGCTTGTAAATCGATGGAAGTAAGTCATAGATAATCAGGGAAAGTACATTGAATTAAATATAACATTTGATCACTTGGATTCTTTATCCAAAATTCGGACAGAACTTATGGGATGACCTGAGATATATACACTGGCAAAAATATATTTAAGACCGACGATAAAAGTTTTATTTCTTACAAAATATTTTGTTACTAACACCATACAAATTATTTATATCTTTTACATCTTATGCAAAATTTATTTCTCTTTCGAATGATGCAAACAATTTTTATACAACTTGAAGAATTCTAATGCTAAATTAATATATATTTCTTTACTGCCCACAAGGGGCTAAACATAGAGGGGACAAACAAGGACAGACAAACGGATTAAGTCGATTACATCGACCCCAGTGCGTAACTGGTACTTAATTTATCGACCCCGAAAGGATGAAAGGCAAAGTCGACCTCGGCGGAATTTGAACTCAGAACGTAATATAAACGTTTCAAATTTACCGGCAAAATTAGTTTAATACCATGTAATATGTATGCAATTTTTTTGGCCAAAATGGGTGGTCACACAACAAGCCTAAATGCACCATATAAAGTTATAATTTAATGTTATTATACAATTTATTAATAATGGGAAAACAATGTAGCCTTAGTCCAGTCACGAGAGCAAAAATCGTATTTTACAGCAAAAAAGTTTCCTTTTCGAACATCAGCAAGCAACTAAAGTGCAGTAAACCGGCTTGCGTGCAAGCGTGGAATATATACTCGGAGACTGGTCAATATAAAGATCGGCAAAGGACTAGTAACAGAATATTTTGTAAGAAATAGAACTTTTATCATCGGTCTTAAATTTATTTTTGCCAGTGTATATATTATATATATATAATGTACATAATACGAGAATTTTAATGGAGATAACCTGCAGTATATAGTACAACATTTTTGTCTCCGTATATGAGCTAAGTATTAATAAAATGTGGTATACGATAAAAATTTCGGATATTTGTCTTAAAACATTCAGACAAGAAAATTCAGATGTAGCACATGAGTTATTATTCCATACGAATATACAGATATTTATATTAAGAGTTTCATGATATGGGAAACTGTTCAATCTTTCGCATCTGCGTGCCAAAATCAAAATCAGAAGCATCCTGATCAAGGAGATGCTATTTGATGATGATGCCGCTCTGGTATCACACACAGAAGAATCCCTACGAAGGCTCATCGACTGTTTTGAGAAAGCATTTGGCAACTTTGGCTTAGTTATCAGCCGCAAGAAGACCAACATCATGGGTCAGGCTACATCGGACATCCCAAACATACATATTGGAGACCACAGAGTACAGGAGGTGGAGAAGTTTACCTATCTTGGCTCTACCGTCACCTACAACTTATCCCTTGATGCTGAGCTCAATATACGCATTGGCAAGGCAGCTGCTGTGATGGCCCAACTCACCAAACGCGCATGGGACAACAATAAGCTGACCAAGACCACAAAAATGAAGATTTACCAAGTATGTGTACTTAGCACTCTACTGTATGGAAGTGAGACTTGAACGCCATACACACGCCAAGAGCTTCACCTAAATATCTTTCACCTGCGCTGCCTCCGGAAAATCCTTCGCATCAAATTGCAGAATCATGTCCCCAACAAAGATGTCCTCAAGCAAGCAGGAATACCAAGCATGTTTGCACTCCTCACACAAAGACGTATGAGATGGCTTGGACATGTTAGCCGTATGGAAGATGGCAGAATCCCCAAGGACATACTCAACGGAGAGCTTGCTAGGGGCACTAGGTCTGTGGGAAGACCGTTCTTATCGATACAAGGATGTTTGCAAAAGGGACATGAATGCCTGCAACATCAATATTACCAACTGGGAAGCAGTTGCCAGCAACCGTGGAGATTGGCGACGTACCGCAAAAGAGGGAACACAAAGGAGTGACATAGAGGGAGAGGAGAAATGGAAAGACAAGAAAAGACGTCAACAAGAAACTATGACATTACAACCAGCCAAGCAAAGTTTTCGCTACATTTGCGGCACCTGCCAGAGGGAGTGTTTGTCCAGGATAGGACAACACAACCACAGCAGGAGATGTATTAGGACATGAATTGTAAAAGCCGGACTAGATTATTTTATGCGCAACTCCATTGTCTCCCGAGACAAAAAGGATGCCAACAACAATATATATGGATTTCGTAGACAGGAACTGTAACAAATCAATCGTATATATATGTATGTATATATGTAAGTGTATGTGTGTGTCTTTGTCTCTGTGTTTCGCCCTCATCACTGCTTCACAACTGCTGTTCATTTATTTACATCCACATAACTTACTGGTTTCACAAGAACAAACTAATAGAATAAGTACTAGGCTTATCAACATAAAAAAGCACCAGGCTGTGTCTCATATTTTTGTTTGCCCACTCAGTTGTATCTATCAATTTATCTTTGTATGTGTGCGTGTGTGTGTTTCTATCTATCTATCTATCTATCTATCTATCTATCTATCTATCTATCTATCTATCTATCTATCTATCTGTCTGTCTGTCTGTCTGTCTGTCTGTCTATATATCTATCTATCTATCTATCTATCCATCTATCTATCTATCTATCTATCTATCTATCTATCTATCTATCTATCTATCTATCTATCTATCTATATATATATATATAACACCCTAATGGGAGCCTTAACTCCCAAATTTTAGTAATTTCTTTTATAATCCAAAACTAGGTCAAAGGTACTGAATGGATCTTTATGAAATTTGGAAATTATATTTTATGCATAAGGGCCATAACCCCCATGACAATTCATATATTTTTGCTGTTGATAAAATTTTAACCATAGATATTAGACACAAATGAAGTAATATTTATAAAATTTCATCTTCTTACAAAGTTAGAAAGACCCCTCCATGGGGACTTAACACCAACAATTTTGTCATTTTATCTAAGCAAAAACAAATACAGTTGTGCTCTTGGAAGCTGTAGGGTTACTCGAGCATAAAAGTTGGGCATTATTTCTAATTCAATGGTACAACAGTGTAACAGTTTACTTTGACATACACTTACATTGTGATTTCTGCAATGCGGTGCATAAATTGTCAAGTAAATGAGAGGCATCTTTGCCTCCACGGATTCAGTTGCAAAGTGTTGAGTAAAGTTATTTGATTGCAGACCTCTTTTCAGTCTTTTTATTATCACTTGGTCATACATAGTCCCCAGATGGTAACATTGATTTCATGGCCTTCCCAGATGAGTGACTGGTTATTCAAAGACATTTATAGATTTTAAATTTATTCTGTCCAGTTACGTATCAGCATAGTGGTCATTTGCAAACTCCAGAGGTGACACTTTAATTTCTCCTTAGCCCTCACGTCAAACAGTTGTTAATGTTGATTTCAGTTGGGTCACGCCCTTCCAATTGCTATAGATTCGTAATGCATCTTACGGCTGTGCCTGTCACCTGGATGGTGAGGAATCCTACATTGGGAGTGGTAACGACTATGGTAGGGTAACTGACTGCTTATTGTGATCATTCGTCTTTTGGTTTCCTGTAGCTTTGCTCTCTTTTACAAACCCAGTGAACATATATTTCCTATTTCAAAGAAATTCAAACAATAGATATAAGACCCAAGTTAAAAAGATTTTCAACAATTCAACTTCTCTGGTTGACATTAAGATGCCCACCCCCAATAGGGGCCTTAACTCTCACATTTTAGAGCTCCATGACCTTCATTTTTCAGGAGCAAAATCTTTTTAACAAGTTCAATAAGACTGGAATTTTAGAATATGCGCATAAAAATCAGTATTATGGGATACATGTGGCACGATTACAATTTTTAGGGTGTATAAAGAGTGAAATAACTCTCATCTGCAATTTTGATGAAATTCGAAGCATAGATATTCCAGTTTATTACAGAAGATATAACAGAAAAGTCAAATTCTCCAAGTGAATGTAACCGGGCAACGCCGGGTATCTCTGCTAGTATATATATATATATATATATATATATATATATATGCAGATGCATGGTCTACATTAATTGAGTGATGCCCTAACCTTGGAAGAAGAAACTGTGAAGGTGACCACGGTCGGATTTGAACTGAGAAAGAAGGACGAAACCAAATACTGCAAAACATTTCGTCCGTTTCAGCACTGAAGCCATTTTTATTTTGTCGAAATTCAGCCAGTTCTTGATCAATAGTTTTAGTTTTTGTTTGTAAAGTTAATCTAATTCGTTTCCTTTAAAAGTTCAGTATTGGTTGCCAATCTTACTTCTAAGATTACCATTTTCGTAATATCGCAATGTCCATAATTTTATGATCCAATATTAATTTGCTGAGCTTTTCTTCCAAATGTGCTTTGTTCGTAACAAAGATTGTATTTCTTATTAACATTTGGTCTGTCTTCTTTCATTGGCAACTCATCTTCTCAGCAGGCACCGATCCAAAATATCTTTCATGCTGCTCTGATTCCATGTTCATCGTTAAATTTTAAAACTTTCATTTTTGTTAACGTAGGAGCTTCTACGTAGAAAAAATAACGGTCAGATCTTCTTCAAATAACACTCTTCCGTCTTAGTAAGGAAAGACCGCATTGGATTATGTAGCCCTTGATAAACAAAAATAGGGGACAATCACCATGAAATACTATTGATCATGTTTAGCCGGAGAAGTGATCTGGACTAAACAGTAGCAAGAAAAACGTAGTTTTTGAAAACTGTAAAAGTACATATTTACAATTCAGTACTCGTTGACCCAGAAAAGAAATACTATATTACTGTCAAACACATACGAATGTGTAATCCTGATTTATTTGATCGTCATTTAACAATAACTTAAATGTCTTTGATCATAAGCTGACTTAAGTTTAAACAACTTCCATTTTAAATATGACCTTTTAAGAATATTATTTTTATATACCTTACTGTTTTTGATGACTTTGTACAGTTAGATGTTCATTGCGATTCATCAAAGGTGGAACAGCTAGTACTAAACATATTTAGTAGCAAATAAATAAATATATATATATATTTTTTGGTGCAAACCATGAAGTTATAATGGAGAAATATTCTTCTCTTCCATTGAGTACGTGATTGGTACTTATTTTATCGACTCAACAGGAATAAAAGACGAAGTTGAGTACGATGGGTTTTGAACTGAGAACATAGAAACTATGAAAGTAAATACTGCCAAGCGTTTAGTGTGTTTCTGCCATACTACAGCTCATCATAGTTAACAAATCTTAAGCTTATAAATACTAACCAAGTATTGATGTGCTCTGCGTGTTGATGCAAGCTTAAGTAAATAATGAAGTAAATAAAGAAAAGAAAAACATTCCTGAATGAATCATAAATATTTAGTGACCAGTCACACACTCAAAGGAATCAGTAAAACGTATAACTACTTCATGGGTTGTACCATTTAAAGAGATCAATATCTATTTGCAATTAAATATGTTTATTGAAAGTTTATTTTTTGAAACAAATGAATGGGATCTTTACCTTTTGACGTATAGATTTAAAAAATAATTTTTTGTAACTAAACACTTTCAAACTCCGGACACTGGTAGAATGTGTCTTATAAAACATCTTTTACTCTCAGCATTTTTTAGAAAAACTTATATTTACGAAGTTATTTCACATTAAAGTTCTCGTATTTCGGTAATTTCAACCAATCAATGACGTGTATTCAGCCGAATAAAATTACTGTCGTTGTTTGTCAACAGCAACTATCGGCGCTGTATTTTTCGTTTGTCAGTTATTTATGACATCGTTCGTGCGTTTGTATTGGTTTCAAGGTTTTAGGGTTAGGATGCTAGGGTTAGGGTTTTAGGGTTAGGGTTAGGGTTGTCATAAATAACAGTGTCAAAAAAAATATACACCGCCGGAAGTTCTTGTTGACAAAAAACAGTAGTAATTTTATTCAGTTGAATACACGTCATTGATTGGTTGAAATTATCGAAACAGGACAACTTTAACGCGAAACAACTTCGTAAATATAAGTTTTTCTCTAAAATGCTAAGAGTAAAAGATGTTTTATATGACACATTCTACCAGTGTCTGAAGTTTGAAAGTGTTTAGTTACAAAAAAAAATTTTAATCTGTACGTCAAAAGGTAAAGTTCCTTCTGACCAATCATATGTCACAACCAGAAATATATTACTTAATGTGTGTGTGTGTGTGTGTGTGTGTGTGTGTGTGTGTGTGTGTGTGTGTGTGTGTGTCTGTGTGTGTGTGTCTGTGTGTATGTGAAGAAAACAAGAAAAACAGCTCCAGACAATAGAGGAAGAGAAAGAACTTCTTAATGTTTTTCGTCTTTTGGAAGCTCTTATTTATAGCTGATAGATCTTTGGAAATAAATTGTACCGCCAACCTTGATAACTTTTTGAAGACTAATTTTAAATTCTCTCTCTCCCTCTCAGATTGATAAATTTTGTCATAAAATTTCTGGGATTACAAAACTCAACCTTTCTCTCTGTGCAATCTCCGACAATATTTGGTGGTGATACGAAATAACTTTACCAAAAACTTACTTTTATTTCTATTTTCTCAATTTTTTGGGGGTTGGAAGGGGAGGAGAAAAACAATAACGTTTAGAGAATAAATTATTTTTAAATACCGCCCGAAGGAAAATAGAATAGAATAGTGAAGTACGTGCTATCATACTTAATGTGGTGAGCATGGTAGCTTTAATTAACTAAGACCGAAGTTTTATTTAGTAGATGTAAACATTATGAAACAATGCTTAACTCGACCAAACAACATCAGAAGTGATAACTCAAAATATAAATTGCCTTGACGCACCAGGATTCAAATTGATTAAAACTAGAAAAAAGTATTGTGGTGAGGGAACAAATAGTTTGATCTCCGACAGATACTATAACAGCTGACATGTTTCAGACTTATTTGACCTTCTCAGCTAGTCATGTTGGTCAGATCAATGCAGAGAAAGGAATATGTGAAAATACAGAAGTTAGGTTTTGATTCCTTTTGCATAAAACACGATGATCCTAATCTAACTAATGTATTTTATGACTTCAGTGTCCGTGCATTCCGGCTAGGTCTGTGTCGACCTTTATATCCCGGATAAATTGCAAGTAAAAGCAAAATAAATAAATAAATAAATAAATAAATAATGAAAATAATGAAATAAAGAAAAAGATGAACTGGAGTATAAACGCAATGTATTGCTCTATGAATGACAAGAAGAGATATCGATTCAGATTATTGCTTTTTGTCAATATAAATGGAAGTAGAAGAGGAATCACCAAGGAAGCTCGTTTGCATATTTTGGAACTTTTTGGTTTGAACGGCAGTTTTTTTTCTAGCGGTGTCATATGAAATTGTCACCCATAATTATGACCCTAGTATCGATCTATTGCATGTCAATCTGTTTTAGGGTTAGGGTTAGTTAGGGTTATGGGTGGGGAAAGGGTATCTTTTTTTCTTCACAAATGTAAATAAACCCAATCTGTTTCTTAAACGAGGGACATATTCATACGGCACAGAATGTTTTCACCTAAAATAGACGTCATTGATTGGTTGAAATTGCAGAAATTGAAGAAATAAAACAACAAATATCTTACAAACTATAGAATTTTCTCAATAAAGCCAAGAGAAAAGATGTTTTATAAACACATTCTACCAGTATACGAAGTTTAAAAGTGTTTAGTTAAGTGGAAATTATTTTAAAAAACTGCCGTTCAAACCGAAAAGATCCCATTTTTTTTTTTGATAACTACACACAAAGAAAGAAATTCTTAATATAACTCTGTTTCTTTCTCGCCACCTTCCATCTATCTTGACAAAGGGCGAACTCATGAAACGTCACCCCCCCCCCCCCCTTTCCTTCGCAGTGCAATACACTGTCGTGGTCTTCTTATTCGTTTTCCCAATTTCGTTTTTGTTCAAAATTTACCTCAAATGATGCGAATGGACATATTTCTATTTTATGAACATTTGTTAATGTAATTGTATACGCGCGTTTTCTATTTAAAAAAAAAATAATAACCCAATCACGATACAATTATTTTAATTCAAACAATCCATGTACGTTTATAGAACCAGCATTTGCAAGGACTTTCTTTCGAGGGAACTAATTTCCCCCACCTTTACGTTTAAAATTATAATTATGAAAACTTGTCTTTTGATTTTAAATAAATCTGCTGAATAGACATAATTCGATATTTCTCGATTTTACATTCAGTAATTGGTGCATATCCTTAGTTTAGTATAAAAATACTTTATAATCTTAAGAAGCTACATTTATTAAACATTTTGAAAGTATTAAATTTAAATCTAATTAAAATTGAGAATGGTTAATTTTATTATAATAAAATAACAAAGGAACAAACAAATACTCAGACAAAAATACGAAATTAATGGCAGGTTCTGTATTTTAAATGGGGTCTGTCTTATATAAGAATATCCGGTGGTGATTTTGAAACGAAAACGAGATTAAAAGTATGGATAACTAAAAGTAACATAATTTTATAATTTCACTGTTGTTTCTTTGTTTACTGACTGCAAATGTTAATTTCATTGATAAAATATTATTGTACACTATAGATGTACTTTACGGAATGAATTTCTAGCTATTGAGAATAAGTTTCATGTTTTAAGAATTGTGTATAAGACACCGATACGGACGTCCATAGATAGTACACTAAGTGTGATAAGGTATTCGTTTGGGAAAAGCAAGATGGCCAACGAAGTGGTTCACGCTCCCAACAAAACATGGGAATTAACTTTATACGAGCTGCATCGGACACCCCAGGAACTTATCACCGACAGTACAGAAATGGCTGTTTCTCCAAGGAGTTTACATAACGAGCTAATGTGTCCTATTTGTTTGGACATGTTGAAAACAACAATGACAACCAAGGAGTGTTTACATCGGTTTTGTCAAGAATGCATTATCACAGCATTACGTAGCGGCAACAAGGAATGCCCTACTTGTCGGAAAAAGCTTGTTTCTAAACGATCCCTTCGCCCAGATCCGAATTTTGATGCCTTGATCTCTAAAATATATCCAAGTCGTGATGAATACGAAGCTCAACAACAGCGAGTGCTCGATAAATTAAATCGACATCACAATTCGACAGCGCTTACCAACAGTATTGAAGAGGGTCTTCGACGACAAGCAGAGAACCGGGTTCAGAGGGTTCGGAAGCTTCCACTGGAAGGAGCTCCTGTCTACGATGCAGCTTTTCAAAACCAGCAAACCACTCCACTGACTTCTCCTCCTCAGTCGTCTCAACAGCAGCAGCTGCCGTCCAGCACCCCTGCTCCTCAACAACAACCATCTTTGTCTAACAACAATAATAGTACCAATAATAATAATAATAATAGTCACCACCATCATGCACAACAACAACAACAACAACAGCAGCAGCAGCAACAGCAGCAACAACAGCATCATCATCATCAACAACAACATCACCAGTCATCACAACAACAGAGCACATCGTCATCGTCATCATCATCATCATTGTCGTCATCAAACAATTCCGATGTGCTGAATACCACTCCAAGGAAACGACAGAAGACTTATTCGGATGACTCCAGTGCCGAGAATTCCGTCGGTGAAGGAAGTACCGAACAACAGCAATTGCAGGAGGCTACAGTCAGTGATATTGAACTCGTGTTCAAACCTCATCCACAGGATGGAGATGTTGTAGTTGACCATTCCAACACCAGATACATCAAAACTACTGCTAACGCCACAGGTAACTTTGCTTTCAACAAACCACACACATATTTTTGTTTTTGTATTGAAGATAATTGCGATCTATAACTTGATTTTGTTATTTTGTTGATTAGTAGAACTAGTTTACACTCATTTTGCAATCATAAAAATTGCGGTTGTTTGGATCTCAGTCACTGATTTGAAATCACGTCTTTGTTATTTTAAATTTGCATTAAAACCAGCTGGAAAAGACATTTAAAGTTGAGTTCAGACTACTCGGGTTAATTTGTATCTTGCTGTTATATAGAAAATATATGTAGGATAAGGGGGGGGGGATCACACAGACACACATGCTTCACAATCGAGTGAAAAATACTGGTTCATATCTACATTTTTTCATTTAATATTCAGAGTTATAAATGGTTAAGCATTGGAATCTTATATCTGATTATAAAATATATTTTTATTGAATGATACATATTTGTACACTCAGTGTCTATCAATTATATTTCGCTAAATAGTGAAAAAAAAAAAATCTGCAAGTAGATATTTAAACAAAAGTAAACAAGGCAACGAGTTTACTTGACGGAAATTCAGCTGAGTGTTATTTTATATACATGAACTGGTCCATATTTACTTGTGTCAACACTGATTTGGTCAAGGCTAAGAAAGTGGGCGTATTTGTTAACTTAAGTCTTGGAACCGTTCTAACAAAGTTTAAAAAAGACAAAAAAAAAAAACAACAAAAGACACTTGACAACTATCATCGATGATTTCTTCCACACTTTATTCGCAGGAATATCAGAGTACAACTTACAGTTGGTTATTGTTATCAAGTATCACAGTTAAATAGTTTGAATTGAAATTTTAACTTTAAAGGTCCTTTGATCCAATTTAGATTCTTCACTTTTCTACGGTGTGTAGGAACAATGACGGTTGATCGGGTTCTCCACATTAACTGAGTTTGGGCAGGCTTTGGGTTGTTGTTTGATCGCTGCTCTACCTGTTGTCTCACACCTAGGGCGATATTATGTAGCAGCTGCCTTTCTCTCCCTTTTTCATAATTACACTGGAACCATTGCTATATAAATTGACGGTGTTGAGCAGATCTCTCGGTTGGGATTCAACACTTTACATGAAGTTGTCATGGTAACATCCAAGTTGGACATTGTTGTGGTTGTTGTCAAATTAACATAACATGAAAGTAAAAGAGGGGAAAGTGAAAAGAAAAAATTGGTTCTGTTTGTGTCAATCTTTTTCATTGGACAGACGCACGAGTTAGAAGGTTGCTTTGGACTTACAATTTAGGCCACAATACTGAACTGGGATAAGGGTATGACCTGAATGGTGGTTAAATGGTTCATCAAAAAGACTACTTCCCTTAACTATTTGGTAGAAACATTAAATACCTCCATGGCTTTTAGAGTATGAAATCGGCTGTCATACTTTGGCTAGAATCCTCCCTGTCCTTGAAGATTTTGGAGAAGTAGCTTACATTTGTGCGAACAAACACATCTCACTTTATCTAGAAATCAATATACTATTAGTGATTCATTTTCATAGATATCCCTATATTTTGAGTTTTAAACAGTTCACAAATTTAGATATTTTGTAGAGCTTAGTCAGATTGTAGGTCATTATAAAACAAAGTTATTTTGCAGGTGATTCAGTATTCCACAGATATGTGTAACCATAATTTAATTCTTAGGCAGAATCTCTTTGAATTACAAATTACAAATACTTTACATCTCATGAGCCTTCAGACAGTTTTTTCTGTATCTCATTATTTCTCAACTTGGCTCCATATGATTACTGGGGATCCATCTAAGATTTTGTGGGGTGGTTCATGCAGACAAAATAGTAAATTGGGACCCCATAGAAGCACATTAAGAGTCCATGAAAAGTATTTTGCTTTAGATGTATTTATTGCAAGAAACAACCAAATTTCTTTTTACTAATGTCTTACATAGTTCAAACTACACAAGTTAATGTGCGATGAACAAAATAGGAATTTTGAAAGAAGTGTCTCTAAAACTAGTTTTTAAACATTGAGTGGCTATTTTATTTCATCAGAATAATATAGTAATCAAAGGAGTCCATAGATAAAAAAAATGCTTAAGAACCACTGGTCTAACCAATTTTACTCTTAAGCCTATGCTAGAGGACATTTGCTTAAGGTGCCACACTTTAGAATTAAACTGACTCGAGCTCTTTACTCCTTATGGCACACAGGCCAACAATGACATTCTCTCCGCTGTTCCTGGGATATCTTTTCTGCTTCTCTGCAGTTGGATTACTTCTGTATCATATGTTTCCCTGAGGGAAGACCTTCCTCTTCCAAGTCTTGTTGGTTTTGAATTGTCATTCATGCTTCTGCAACTTATCTTTATTCTAGGCAGGGGGGTTGGCACAATGTAAACCCATTTTTACGTTTGGGAAGAGGAGGACCATATTTGTTTGGTCTCTGTCCTTTGACCTGTCCAGCATAGGAGACCCTACCAGGAGTTTGTGGTTCACTAGCATAGCTCTAAGGGTCAGTGAGGCACACAAGCCATCACACCACAATAAGGTGGAAGATTACACTTTGTGTTTCATAATTGTGAATTGGATTTCTTAACCACTGCTGCTTTAATATTACTGTTGCAGCTGCTACACACACACACACACATTAAAAATGTTATTTAAATTAAAAGTATATCGCATTGTGAACATTAATTTCAAAATATTTATAAAAGATAATTTAGTATTAACTGATGTTGAAGATTAATATCAGATATCAGCTAATTTCTTGCCTGCTCTACATTACTATCCATTGTAATGAATTTACCTATCTGTTTGGCGTATATTCTTAGTCATCCTAGCCTGTCCTGGTTATTTTCATATTCTTTTAGTATTTCTTGTTGGCTCTGAGTTGAGAAGTTCCTGAATTATTATTTTGGTTGTAGTTTTGTGTTTCTTTCCTGGAGAAGTGATCTGTTAGTTCTGCTTAAAAAGTTGTAAATGATTCATTAAAATTTCAACCCAGTCTGTCAGCTAAAGGGTTTACCATTCATATTCTTTTATCTCTTTTGTGCTATCAGCAATGTCATTAACTCCTGCTAGTTCATGCATGGTAATTAGGTACCATGTAAAGTCACTGCACATTGATTTAAGTAGTGAGTGTATTGTATAAGTAATAATTGTGTTCATTTTGTTACCTCAAAGTGGTTGGTTATTGCAGAAGAAATGAATAATGACATTTTTAATTATGATCCAAGAAATGCTGGAAACAATTTCACCTGGAGTTGAAGGAACAATCAGTCAAGATGTACTAAAAATTTTAAGATTTGAGCTATGTTCTTTGTTTGATCTTGGGATGAAAAAATTAGTGATGTTTGTTTGTATTGGATAAAAGATAAAGACTCCCTTTGGTGATGAATGACCATTGGATTGCATCTAGAAAGTTCCCCTCTGAGGCACAAGTCCGGGCAAGGTTGCTTGTGGAGGCCCCCCTCTCCTCTCCACTGGCAAAGGGGCCGATACAGCTTGGCACCAGTGATGTCGCAAATCATTTCTACAGCTGAGAGAACTGGAGCGATGTGAAATAAAGTGTCTTACTCGAGAACACAACTCACAAAGCCTAGTCCAGGAATCAAACTCATAACCTCATGATTGCGAGCCCAACACTCTAACTACTTAACGAGTTGTATAATTAGATTCTGATGTACACTTAATCATCGTTTGATTCAGATTACAAATGAAGTAAACAATCAGTAATTGCCTAAATGTCTGAGACGTATTATTGTTAATGTGATTATTATTTTCTTTAGAGATGAAATTTTTATTTAACCCTTTCATTACCAACCCGGCTGAAACCGGTTCTGGCTCGGAGTACAAATGTCTTGTCTTCATAAGTTTTGAATTAAAATCTTCCACGAAACCTTAATTGCAATTTATGTTCCTAATGCTAGCTTAATGATAATGAAGTTATTTTACTAATCTCTTTGTTTTATTTAAAGTAATTAAAAGAAACACAGAGCATCTCAAAATAAATACAGTAATGAAAGGGTTAATATTTACATCTGATGATGATAATTATGTTGACATTTACACTGCATTTTGATTGGTTTGATCTCTGATCGTCAAAGTGTCTTATTCCTGGATATATGTACTAGACTGGATTTCAAGTAGGGACCTATATTTCTAAACTAAGGATAGTAAGTGCTCTTATCAGCTAGGCTACTTATGAATATATATTTATTGTTGTGCTTTTAACTTATTTAAATTTTTGCTTTTCCCTTCACCCACCCATATGAAGCTGATGTCTTGCTCTGACTGTCTGTAGTGAAAAATAAATTCAAATAAGCTATAAAAATGTCACATTAAATGTCTGTACATCTTTAGCATGTGCATAAGAATATTATAACCCTAGGTTTAGAAACAGAAGTTTCTAGTCCTAATCCTGTTTGATACTATGTACACATCCAAGAAAAAGGACTCTGATGATGATTGGAGATGAAACCAGTTGTATCATAGTTTTGATGCAATTATCAAAACGCTGTTCTTCATATCTAAAAGCGAAATTAATTGCTCAGAAACTAAATGGTCATGTATTTCAAAACGTACATCAAATTGACTCCAGTAGTGATTCTTATGATAATTCTTTGTTTGGATGACCAGTAAAATTCTTTAAATTCTATAGTTTTTAATGTTTAGAAATTTTCTGTTAAATTTTCGTGTTTTTGAAAAGAATTTTCTTGGAAATATTTTTTTCTTCATAACTTTGGTCAATTTTACTTGAGCAACGTAACTTTGGTATTTTGTTCTTTCTTTCCTTCTCTCTCAGAAGCTACCTGAAACTGTCTAAAATGTTCAAGTTTTCTCTATACATATCAGTCTATAGACATTTAAGCTACAAACACCAATTCACCGGCAAATAGGGATCTGTGAATATTAAAAGTGAACATCAACCACATCAATTTCACTAGTCTAAGAAGGGCCAGTAAGGGTCATAGCTTCTGCCTCCCTCTACTTGTTTTTGCTGCTTTATACAAAAGAAATATGAACATTTTCCTCATTGATTTTACCTGTCACTTACCTGTTTTCTGTTTGAGCTTATGTCAGTTTTGACTGAGCAGACCTATGATAAAACATATTCAAACCATAACCAGACTTCTCTTAGTCATTGTGTATCTAGGACTATATTATACAATGTGTGTTTCCCTTTTCAAACCAGTCGGATGTAATCTGAGGGAATTTGGTTGCTGTTTCATGTTGGTTCCTCTTGTATAACTGTAAAGTCTGGTGATGGTTCCAGTGGTGCCAGACAAGATGGATTTGGTCATTGCTAACTAAAGAGATTAAATATCAGCCTTTTTAGTATACTGAGTGTGTTGTATTATAAAATGAAGAGAGGATCATGTTTATTTGATTTTTGCCTTTGATCTTCTGTTGCTGTTGTTTAGCCCCTGGTCAACACCAATTGAGCAGACTTATAATCAAAGGCTTTCCACTTATTGCCATCTTGTCTTTTTGTGGGATATCTTGTATTCCATTATCTAATATGCTCTTCACATTTCTTTTTAAAGAAAATAAACTGAGCCATTGAGAATTGTCATGGGCAGATACATAGTTCAGTACTTGTGGCAGGATAAGAATAGTTGATGTTTCAACAAGGATATGATAGAAACAATAGGCTGACACCCTTGAACTGCACTTTTGTGAAACTGAGAATCATATAATGTCTAAATCTAAGGCTCAAGTTTGAAAAACAGATGTATTTTAATTTCTTTTGGCATTTTCACATTTGGCTTTGTGTTGGTTTTTCTCTGCATTCCAATCACTTGGAATTTTATTATGGTTATTTCACTTTTTAGAGCTGAAGATACATGGATGATTACCACGTGTGTGTTTGTGTGTGAGTAGAGAAAGAGAGAGAGAGGAAGTAGCTTCAAAACAAACTTTATTCCAATTATATTTATATTTGTAAGTAATCAAATGGAATTGAATAAATCAATATAGTGTCACTAAATAAGTTAATTGACTGTGGATAATAGCTTTAACCTGTTTCTATAGACCTGAAATACTAAAGAGGATTTCCTGCTTTGAGTTGCTATCACCTCTGACCTAGTCTTACAGAAAGCTTGGGTTTGTTATGTATTTGTTTATGCATCATGGAAATATAGGAGGGGGTGCTGAAAAGTTCCTGGCTTTGGAAGGATCACTTAATTAGGATTTTATTCAACATATCCCCTCTCTCAGATTCACACACTTATTGCAGTGGTCCTTCAGTTTTTCTAAGCCCTGTAAAAGAACTTGGAAGTTGGGGCCTCCAACTAGGCCTTCCCTGCTACTCTTAAAGCCAGGAATTTTTCAGCGACCCCTTGTGTACTCCAACTGTAATGGTGTTTCATTGATGTAAGCCATCTTTGAAAATTAAGTAAAACTGTGACTATCGTTTGCTTTGTATTTTATATATTAACTGTTTGTTTTATTTCATTTTTCAGTTGATCACCTATCCAAGTACCTAGCTATTAGACTGTCTGTTGAAAATGGTAAGTACTTTCTCAATATTTGTTAAAAGCAGCTGCTCATGTTTGGTCCACAGTCAGCCCTAATCTAGCAGGGCAATGATCAAAAGGGGTTTAGCATTAAACATCTCATTAGTTTTATTTATTTATTTTTTTCAAATGTCTTTCTACATTTGTTATCCAATGTGCCCTCTCTTTTCTAAAACAGTAGGTGTGTATTAAGGGAGATTTCTCTGCTATTTCTAGCAAGTCAAATTGACCACATAGAGGATCTATTGTTCACTTATGTTAGAATTAGTTGAGTAAACTGGGAAGTTATTTTTATGTAGTGAATAATATTTCAAAGAGAAATAGTTGTTCTTGTTTGGACATGTAATGCAAATATATATATATTAGTTGAAGAATTAAGTAGAGGTAGACAAGTTAGTTCAGGCCTTCAAATATTAGGCCAGGCATTAAATGATACAAAATTGAGTCATTGAAATATGTTCTGTCTTTTTCCCCTCATGTTAATGTAGAAATATATGTGTATATGTATTAAAATAGACAATGGCAGTGATTGTGATGTTTAAGTGTTGGGTTATTGTCTACATCTTCATGAGATGAAATTTTGCTACAAGCATCATCTTGCATAGACAGACAGTAAGAGAAGCTGGGACCTTTATTATAAAGTTATATTTTTGACATAGCTTTTATGGCTAGGGACCTCTTCTTTCACCAGCTTTGTGGACTGGGTGTATTTTCTCTTGCCAGTATAAAAGAACTCGAATATCTTTATTCAGAGTTTCTGTTCTCCCAGGTGTGTTACCTTCAATGCAGTTGCAGAATCCAAATCTTTGTTAATTTCTTTTCTTTTTTTTTTTTTTGGTATGGTTTTTACAGTATAATGCATTTCCTATCATCAACCACTTTACCATGTGCATCATTCCACCGACCGTAGAGAGGCTGTCTCTGATAAGACTAAAAAGATCCTTCAACCTTACATTGCTTCTGTTTGTTCTTGGATATCAGCCAATCTGCCACAACCCTTCCCTTGTACTTCGCTCCGTCATTGCTACAGTCACCTCTGTCCTGCCCACCCACTTCAAACCTCTGTATCACCTCACTTATGCTCACCACCCTCAGTGTCTCTCAAGGGCATGTCTCGACACACTTTCGCCACAATTTTCCTCACTATTGCCCTCTTTATTCCACTCCCTCACTTGCCTGTTCTTTTTATCTTACTCTCTACCTTGCTCTCCAACTGGGGTATCCGTGTATCTACTCTAGAGCAAGATGCCTATCCTTGTCCCTCTATACCTTTAACCCCCCCCCATACACACACTACTCCCCCCTCCCAGCCAAGGAGTTTTATCATGCATGTTGCTTGGTGGCCCTGTTGGTACTGGTGGCCCTGTAAAAAGCATCCACTCTGTCAGGTGGTTGGTGTTAGGAAGGGCAGAGAACTGTAGAAACCATGCCAAAGCAGACGATGGAGTATTAACAGCTCCTGTCAGACCATCCAACCAATGCCAGCATGGAATAACAGACATTCGATGTTGATCTGAATGCCTAAACTAAATTGGGAAATAAAGTATTTGGAAATCACATTTATTATTCATAACAACGAGGCAGCTACACACATCAATAATACTTTACATCTTGATGATGAAGCTGAATGGATTTTGTAACTTTATTGTTCCAAACTAACTGCAAAAGAATAATGCAAATATATACATATATCAGGAGGGGGTGGGGCTGAAAAGTTCCTGGCTTTAAGGGTATTGTGAAAGGCCTGGTTGGAGGCCCTACCTTCTAAGTCCTTTTACATATATATATATTTGTTCTAACCTCTCATCTGGCACAGAGCCACCTCCCCCAACACTACTCTCCCCTTAGTTGAGGGGGTCTTTTTAAAATTTACTGTTTGGTAAACCCATTGCTGCTGGTGCCACATGGAAAAGAATCCGGTACATTCTGTAAAGTGGATGGCATTAGGAAGGACATCCAGGTGTAGACGACACCATGCTTAATCAGACAATAGAGCTTGGCATAGTCTTCTGAATTGTCAGCTTCTGTTAAGTTGTCCAACCCATGCCAGCATGCAAAACGGACTTTAAATGATGAGGATGATTATATGTATATATATACATATATATACATATAAGGTGCAGAGTAGCTGTGTGGTAGGTAGCTTGCTTACCAGCCGCATGGTCCTGGGTTCAGTCCCACTGTGTGGCATCTTGGGCAAGTGTCTTCTACGATAGCCTCGGGCCGACCAAAGCCTTGTGAGTGGATTTGGTAGATGAAAACTGAAAGAAGCCCTTCGTATATATATATATATGTGTGTGTCTGTGTTTGTCCCTCCAACATCGCTTGACAACTGATGCTGGTGTGTTTTGCTCGACTAAAGGCAGTGCTGCAGTCAAATGACTGAAATAAGTAAAAGAGTATTTATATATATATGTATATCATCATCATCATTGTTTAACATCCACTTTCCATGGTAGCATGTATACATATAAACTCTAAATAAGAAAGGTAAAACTTGAACATAGTTGTGTTTTCAGCCATACATATATATATATATGTGTGTGTATATGTCTTTTGTTGATGCATGTTTGTGAAGAATGTAAACGTTGGTGAAAAATTAGTGCTCTTTGAATAAATTGTTTTACACTGAGTTACAGACACCTCCTTGTTATTCTCACAGTCAGAAATACAGTGAACTAGTGGTTGGTCCATTGGAGACCTATAACCAATAACATCAGGTTGGTTCTACAGATATTCTATGGAAATTATAGCCAGATTTTTGCTACAACGTTTCACCTCAAGACGTCAGATATAAACAATGAGATTGAAGACAAAAGGGGGTATTGAGTGTATATGCCATATTCGGGGGTTTTTGCCCCTTCATCAACACCCATCTAACCCATTCTTGCCTCCAAACACATTGCTTATATGGCCACCGCATACAGTGGTGTTAAGTTATTGCATATACCTATTTACATATTAAACACATTCCTGGAACTGGTATCATCATCATCATCATCATCATCGTTTAACGTCTGCTTTCCATGCTAGCATGGGTTGGATGATTTAACTGAGGACTGGCAAACCAGATGGCTGCATCAGGCTTCAATCTTGATCTGGCAGAGTTTCTACAGCTGGATGCCCTTCTTAATGCCAACCACTCAGAGAGTGTAGTGAGTGTAGTGAGTGCTTTTACATGCCACTGGCACAGGGACCAGTCAGGCATTACTGGCAACAGCCACACTCAAATGGTGTATTTTACATGCCACCTGCACAGGAGTCAGTCCAGCGGCACTGGCAAACGACCTCACTTGAATGTTTTTTCACATGCCACTAGCACAAGTGCCAGTAAGGTGATGCTGGTATGTAAGCATTAATGACTTGTAGGTACATGGTATTTCGTTCTGCAACCATAATATACTATAAAGTATATTAAATGTTTTTACAAGTCAGTACCACGTTCTACTGCATTAGCAGTGCTTTTTACATTATTTTGTTAAGGTTAGTTCTGGAGTGACTGTGTGGTAAGTAGCTTGCTAACCAACCACATGGTTCCGGGTTCAGTCCCACTGTGTGGCATCTTGGGCAAGTGTCTTCTGCTATAGCCCCGGGCCGACCAATGCCTTGTGAGTGGATTTGGTAGACGGAAACTGAAAGAAGCCTTTCGTATATATGTATATATATATGTATGTGTGTTTGTTTGTGTGTCTGTGTTTGTCCCCCTAGCATTGCTTGACAACCGATGCTGGTGTGTTTACGTCCCCATAACTTAGCAGTTCGGCAAAAGAGACCGACAGAATAAGTACTGGGCTTACAAAGAATAAGTCCTGGGGTCGAGTTGCTCGATTAAAGGCGGTGCTCCAGCATGGCCACAGTCAAATGACTGAAACAAGTAAAAGAGTAAGAGAGATATTCTATAAAATTATAACCAGCACTGATTTTTTACTACAACGTTTTGTATTGAGATATCAGATGTAAACAATGAGATCAAAGACAAAAATGGGTAATGAGTGTCTATGCCATATTTCGGGGGTGGGGGTTCCCCTTCATCAACACCCATCTAACCCATTCTCGCCTCCATACGCATCGCTTATATAGCCACCACCTACAGTGGTGTTAAGTTATTGGATATACCTATTTACACTTTAAACACATTCCTGGAGCTGGTTTGTAAACATTAACGACTTGTAGGTATGTGGTATTTCATTATGCAACCATAATAGACTTTATAGTGGTTTATTACGGTTGCATACCAAAACACCACCTACCTACAAGTCATTAATAACATTATTGTTCATAAATTGTGAGGCAAAATATCTTCCAGCCTCGCATTAGGTTATGCAAAGTCTTGAGAGTGAAATTTGGTAGACGGAAATTGCTTAGAAGACTGACTATATGATACATGGATGTGTATGAGATGGTAAGACAATCAAATCAGTGCATCAGACGAAATGCCTTGTGGTATTTCAGGAAGGTGGTGAGCTGGCAGAAACGTTAGCACGCCGGGCGAAATGCTTAGCAGTATTTCGTCTTATGCTACGTTCTGAGTTCAAATTCCGCTGAGGTAGACTTTGCCTTTCATCCTTTCGGGGTCGATTAAATAAGTACCAGTTACGCACTGGGGTCAATATAATAGACTTAATCCGTTCCACCAGCACGGGACCAGTCAGGCAGTACTGGCAACGGCCTCGCTCGAATCTTTTTACACATGTCACTGGCACAGGTGCCAGTAAGGCGATGCTGGTAACGATCACGCTCGAATGGTGTCTTTTACGTGCCACCAGCACAGAGGCCCGATAGCCGCTCTGGCAATGACCACGCTCAGATGGTGCTCTTGGCACCCTACTAGCAGGGCACAAGTGCCAGTAAGGCGACGCTGGTAACGATCGCACTCGAATGGTGCCTTTTATGTGCCACTGGCATGGAAGCCGTTATTTGTGGAAAGTTTTTTAAAGAGCGTCTCTGGGTTCAAAAGCTATATCTGTTCTCATTTGAGGATCTAACACTGTATTTGTGCTTGAAGTGATCAAGCTATGTTTCAGAACAGACTGCTTTCGTGTGTGTGTGTGTGTGTGTGTACATTCACATTTATTTTCTATTCCTATGTTGCCTTGTTTAATCTATGTGGTAAATAAATCATAATAATCATCATCTTATACATTTAAGCCCTTATTTAGATTTAATATTCTTATGCAGATGTGAAAAATATCACTGAAATTCTATACTAATATTCTTTTCTTTTTTGTTATTTATTGCAGGTTCATTAAGTACACCCGCCGAAAATAACAAGTATATGATTTTTATTGCAACATCACCTGGAAACTTTGCCCACCTGAGTGGTTCTATGACCCTGGATCAGGTGAATGACAAGTACTGGAAAGTCAACAAGCCACTCGAAATGTTTTACTCCTTGCAAAAGAAAAGTGGCCAAGATGCTAACTCCTGCACTTTGTCATCCACTTCTTCAGGTAGCTTATGTCAGGTATCATCACAGAAGAAGAGTGGGGGAGAGAAGTGAGAACTGATGTAGATTGCTGGATAAATCTACTTCCTAACTTGCTGGTTACTTGTCAATCTCTCTCATTTCGCCCTTCTCTCTCCATTTCTTCAAACATTTTTCATTCAATAGAATATCCATTAGACTCTTCATTTTAACTATTCAATAGAATATCCATTTTGTCTCAGACATCATCATCTCACCCCACTTTTTTTTTTTTTTCAATTTTAAAAGTTTTATTTTTCTCTCACCTGATATTTTTAAATTACACCTAGCATCTACTAGTGGGCACCCCCTTTTCATTTCCTCCTCTCTTCTAATTTTCCTTAATTGCAAATATTTTGCTTTCTTCATTCTTTTCAAGGTACCTGGTCTCTCTCAGTCATTTTTGAATCTAGCTGTTAGTCTCATTTAAACATCGTAGTTTCTATTTCTCATTGGAAACTCATTCACTTCTCTCTCTCTCTCTCTTTCATTGATTTCTGGTCATCTTTGTTCTCATTACTATATTTTGTGTACCTTGTTCTTGCTTCTCTTCTCTTTATCATACATAGAATAAAATGCCCTGGACTTTAAACTTGTAGCATCTGGTCTAACTTATGGCAAAGCATTGGAGTGGTTTTACTTGATGCTTTTGATTGCCTCAAAAACTGCCTTCATACAACCTGGAATGTCATTGTAAGATCTTAATAGCCCTACTAACTGTATATTTTAATAATTAATAACGTTCCTTTTTTTTTTTTTCTACAATACCACTCCCCTTCTCTGCTTGTCTTAGATGCCATCATTCTTGTCAAATTGCTATACAACAAGATATTCTTTGATGAAAGACAAGGAACATTGAAATTTAAAAAAAAAGAAATTGAAACCATATCGAACAATTTTTTTTCTTCTCTACATGTATCTATTCTATCCTTTACATTTCATTGTATTTTCCATCTCTTCTTAATACAGTTTCTCTACTTCCTGTCACCCCAGCCCTCCATTATCCTTAGGGCTAGTCAACCCAGCTGTGTATTTGGTGGTATTTGTATAATCAGTTTATTATTTAGAAATGATTCAGCAAACTTTCCCACACCTCTTAGCTGTCATTTTAGTTCTACATTTGGTTGGTTGTGAAAGTATGGACATTTGGATTCTCTCAGCAGCTGGCTGCAGTTCTTCATCTAAACTGCTTCAGGGGCCAGAGTTGCTCAACCATTTCCTGCTGATACATCATCAACTACAACCAACCTATTGACTATGTTCCTTGATAATCTGAATAGTTTTCAACTGGAATAAATATATTAATTGTGCTGGTGGTACTTTCTTCTTCTTTGTTTACTTCTATTTGTTGTTAGATTCAAACTCTTATAAATAATTTAATTTGTGAGTTGTTTTTTTTAAACTAGAATAAAGGGTGTTTTTATACACACACACACACACATTCATTCATAATATATGAATTCATAAAAACTTCTTAATGTATCATTCTACAGATCACATAGAATATATAACATGATACAAAATAAAAACGTGCAGGTGGCACATAAAAAGCATCATTTGAGCGTGGCCATTGCCAGTACCGCCTGACTGGCATGTAAAAGCACCCACTACACTCTGCTGAGTGGTCGGTGTTAAGAAGGGCATCCAGCTGTAGAAATTCTGCCAGATCAAGATTGGAGCCTGGTGCAGCCATCTGGTTCGCCAGTCCTCAGTCAAATCATCCAACCCATGCTAGCATGGAAAGTGGATGTTAAACGATGATAATGATGATGATATATATATACACACATACACACAAGCATACACTCACAAAATATATATATATATGTATATCCTCATCATTTTAATGTTCACTTTTCCACTTGTGCGTAGTTCTGGTGGAATGCATTGTGGTAGATTTTCTATGGCGAAATGCCATTCCTGTCATCAACCTTCTCCTGTGAGGTAATATTTCCCCATGGTCAGACATGTTTTCATTGAATATTGGAGATGAAGGACAGTGCTGCTTGTATTATGGCTATTATACAATGTCAAGGCAAGGAGACAGAAACACAGTCATGCTCACCCATGCATGTACGTGTGTGTGTGTTAACATCTGCAATCATACATACATGTGTCTAATAGAATAAAAACGTAGACAAGGAAACAACTGGTGACTAGTTAGATTATAACATTTATATTCATAAACTGATACAACTTAAGGGTAGAGAGGAATGTTTCTGGAGTTTAGATCACAAGAAATCAAAGATTGGTTGAGGAATGTTCGTAATGGTTGTGATATCTGCTGGTATTCTTCTATCACAGTTATCAGGTAAGTTTGTATTACTGATACTAGATGGTAGATTGAGGTTGGTGCTAGGAAGTGCGGTGCCCAATTAGAGAATTGTCAGTGGAGCCCTCTGCTCTGCAAAAGCTGAAGATTAATGTTTTATGTTTCGTGTAGTACACCGGTCCCGGCCAAAAAGCATTGAGGGCTTGAGGCTCCACCATTAGTCAAGGATATACTAAAAATTCATCATAGCATTCTCTGCTTGAGCGTTTACGCAGGGCCCTCTCTTGGTGTGTGACCCAATTTGAACAATTCTGTCCAATTGGCTTAAAAACATCCCCGAGGCAGGTCATCATAGGTAAAATTCAAAGCTGGATGTGAAGAAGGAAGATGTGCAGGTAGTACCTTATAATTGTTTCAAGGTGTGCTGTTGGTGCAATTCCTTGCAAGCAGTCTGCAACCAGCATTTTAGGGGCAATATGTTCCATCTTTGTAAAAAAAGGGAGTTGGGACTTGGGGAGAAGTGAAAACATCAGAGTAATGGGAAATATATAGAAGTGAGCATAAAAGAAGAGCGGAAGAACACTTCAGGTCAGACATAAGAAGAGGAAGACTGAGAAATAAATGTCTAGAATTAGAAGGTTTGTAGAAAGAAGTTGCCAGAGCAGGGGAGGGGAATGGTGTGAAGGGGGCATTGTGTAGATTTGCAGTGGTGAAGGGGCGAGCGATTGAATTGTCAGTTAGCGAAACTAACCAGAGTGGGCAGTGTGTGTGGTAAGAGACTTCAAACTTGAAATCTTCAAAGCCACAGTCGAACCAATTCTACAATATGGCTCAGAAACCTGGACGTTATCAAAAGAAGCTTGAGAGGTGGTTGGATGGAACCTACACTCGCCTCCTTATGAGAGCTCAAAATCTCTCGTGGAAGCGCCATCCAATCAAAATGCAAATATATGGGAAACTAGCACCTGTGTCATCCCTTGTGAAAGGTAGGAGAGTCCAGTTTGCTGGACAATGTTGTAGAGCTGAAAAAGAGGTAATTTCTACTCTTCTCCTCTGGAAGCCATCTACTCGCAATACCAGAAGGCGCACACTCTCCTACCCTGACGTAATCTCCAGGGATACAAGCATCCAGCAACAAGACCTCCGTAATGCCATGATGGACCGTGAAGTCTGGCGTAGCATGGTAAATTCCATTGTCTCGACCATGGTCAAACAATGATGATGATGATGATGTGGTAAGAGGTCTTAAGTTTCAGAGGGGAGGAGATTGGATACAAAGATATAATGGACTTAGGAATAACTTGGCTGTGTGGTAGGTTGCGATAATTGGTGGAGGGGGGTTATGTAGGTAGGAAGGAAAGAGTTAAGCGAAGAAGAGGCGGGATTAGAGAAATAGAAGCGATAATAGTGGTGGTGGTGGGAGGGGGGTTATAAGTTACCCTGCTGCTCTCGTATGATAAGGTTCACATCTGACTGGTGGACAAATGGTATTCTTAAAATTATTGTAAGGGAGGACTACCTGCACAACTTCTTATGCAGTTTCGGATTTCAGTTATGATGATCTGCCTTAACCTAATATCTAATATCAGTAAAATGAACTTAAATTATAACTGTGCTGGGAAGAATATCAGATATAGCACAACCATTATGAACATTCCTCAACCATTCTCTTTTATTGCTTTAATCACATAATGACAAAGCAAGGAGACAGTAGCACGTGCACTCACACTCACACTCACACACACACTCACACTCACACTCACACTCACATGCGTATTTGTGTGCATATACATGCAAAATTTAAAAAAATGTTATCCCCCCTCTGATATTTTAAGATTACACCTAGCATTTAATAGTGGGCCCCCCTCTTTTAATGTCTGCTCTAATTTTCCTTAATTGCAAATATTTTTCAACCAATCCTTTATTGCTTGTAGTCTAAACTCCTGAAACCTTCCTTTCTATTCCTAAGTTGTATCAATTTATAAATGTAATCAGACCAGATACTTGTTGTTCACCTGTATGTATCCTTTTTATTCTATTATGCATTTACCAACTCAATTGAAACACCACCTGTAACCAATCCTCATTTAGGCAGCTGCGATAGCCTTGCATTTTCAGTTGCAGTTCAAGGTGGAGTTTAGACAGGAAGTCAACCTCAGCGCTAATTGTATACACCTATTATTTTACATCATCAAACATAATATTACATATACACACACGTGTATGTATATATATGTGTGTGTGTGTATATATATATATATATATATATATATGTGGAGGCGCAATGGCCCAGTGGTTAGGGCAGCGGACTCACGGTCGGAGGATCGTGATTTCGATTCCCAGACAGGGCGTTGTGTGTGTTTATTGAGTGAAAACACCTAAAAGCTCCACAAGGCTCTGGCAGGGGGTGGTGGCGACCCCTGTTGTACTCTTTCGCCCCAACTTTCTCTCACTCGTTCTTCCTGTTTCTTGAGTAACGCTGCAATGAACTGGCATCCCGTCCAGGTTGGGGGAACACATACGCCATAGAAACCGGGCCCATGAGCCTGGCTAGGCTTGAAAAGAGCGCAAAAATGAATAAAAAATATATATATCGTCGTGGCAGTCCATTGGTTATGACGACGAGGGTTCCAGTTGATCCGATCAACGGAACAACCTGCTCGTGAAATTAACGTGCAAGTGGCTGAGCGCTCCACAGACACGTGTACCTTTAACATAGTTCACAGAGAGATTCAGCAAGACACAGAGTGTGACAACGCTGACCCTTTGAAATACAGGTACAACAGAAATAGTAAGAAAGAGTGAGAGAATGCTGTGGTAAAAGAGTACTGCAGGGTTCGCCACCAACCCCTGCCAGAGTCTTGTGAAGCTTTTAGTTGTTTTCACTCAATAAACACTCAACGCCTGGTCTGGGAATCGAAACTGTGATCCCATGACCGCGAGTCCTCTGCCCTAACCACTGGGTCATTGCACTTCTATCTATCTATCTATCTCTCTCTATATATATGCATACATACTTATATATGTGTGTGTGTATGTGAAGGCGCATGGCTCAGTGGTTAGAGCATTTAGCTTACGAATGTGAGGTTGTAAGTTCGAATCCTGGACCGGGCTGCATGTTGTGTTCTTGAGCAAGACACTTTATTTCATGTTGCTCCAGTTCACTCAGCTGTAGAAATGAGTTGTGATATCACTGGTGCCAAGCTGTATCGGCCCCTTTGCCTTTCCCTTGGATAACATCAGTGGTGTGGAGAGGAAAGGCTGTTATGCATGGGCGACTGCTGGTCTTCCATAAACAACCTTGCCCAGACTTGTGCCTCGGAGGGTAACTCTCTAGGTGCAATCCCATGGTCAGTCATGACCAAAGGGGGTCTCATCATCATGTGTGTGTGTATGTATATATATATATATATATATATATATATATATATACACACATATATATATATATTATATGTATGTATTAGTTCTTGATAGAACTATTAGATATAGGACTGCTGCTGGTGAATTCAGAGCTCTATGTAGACTATTATCATCTAGTTTACTTTGATACAGTGGTGTGCTTACTACTATATTTAGTAGTATTGTTGGTTATCATGTACTGAACAAATATTGAAAAAAAAAGATAAATTCGATCAACACAACATTTGAGGTTTATACCATTTGATTCTTCAGCATATTTCACTCTTCTACTTGTATTCTCAGCAGCAAGTATTCACAGTGAAATTAGATGCAGATCTACGATGGCTCTTCTTTATTATGCTATGTTCACACAGAACAAATGCTATGTATCAATAATAATATAATAAAGTAGTGTTCTCTTGAAGAACTTTGTAGATCTGCATCTAAATACACTATGAACATCCACTGCAGAGGGTGCAAATAGTTGGAATGGTGAAACATGCAGAGGGAAGAAGTAGTATAAACAGCATGTGTTTTTCAATGAGATATATGTGTGTGTGTGTGTGTATATATATATGTATATATATATATATAAAACTCAACTTGCGTGTCTGTGTGTTTAACTTCCCGGCACATCTCCTCCTAGCCAACAAATCGTAGAACCACCAAAAATGGGTCACTTAAAGTTTAGGTGAATGAAAACTGAACTGCGCTATTTCTGTTCCGAAATTCATCTCGCAAGTGCAAAAATCGATAATGTGTTTGTTTAGGCCTTATCCCATGCATTGAATAGCGAACTTTACTCAGTCAGCTGTTTGACATGAACTGTGTTCACCACGCGTGCAAGCATGCGTAAATTGCATGAAAAATAAAAATCAAGATATAAAAACGAATCGCCGTAAACATTGTAGAAATTCGGCAAAGAAATGAATTTTCGGGATGTAGCCTGGAGGGTTTTTTCGTATTAATCGTTTGGACTTTGTGAACACATAGCAATTGTTTTCATAACATTTTTAATGCTTTGAATTAAATGTGACCATTTTGCAAAGCCGGGCAATACTGCTAGTATATATATATATATATATTTATATTAAGGGCATTACTATACATAAATGCCCCACGCTAGGAGGGACTCTTAAAGTCAAAACTACTGTAATAACTACATTGTACCGAACGCGAGAGAATGCAACTCTTGAAGCGAGCTCCCTAAAAACAGACTCAGCTGCATATGGTCCCTCCTAGCGTGAGGCATTTATGTATAGTAATGCCCTTAATATAAATAAATATATTTATAGGGAATAATTAATAAATTTTTCCCTTTTGAGGTTTTTCACACTAACTACTTGATAAATTCTTATAAAGATTTTATCCTATATTTAAAATATATATAAAGATATCATGGATTCTCCTGTCATTAGACAACATTTGAGGGTTCAGCAATTTCTTGCCGAACAACCACACAGATGATTTGTTTATGGTGATCAAATGTTTGTGTTCACATTAGCTCACTCCCTCCATCAAATCAACATTACCTGTACAGGTGCAACTGGGTGCCACATCTCAGGTGAGAGGAAATGATCACAGAGCAATGTGAAGTGAAGTGATTTGCTCTAGAACACAATGCAATTCCTGGTCTGGGAATCGAACCCATGATCTCACAATCATGAGTGCAATGCCGTAACCACTAAGCCATGCACCTTCACAACATATATATATATATACACATATACACTCATATATAGGAGCCTGTTTGGCTGTGTAACTAAAAGCTTACTCCCCAAATGATGTGCTTGGGTTTGATCCTGTTGTAGGACACTTTGAACAAATGTCTTCTACTATAGCCATGGACTGATCAAAGCCTAGTGAGTATGTGTGCGTGTGTGTGTGTCAATATATGTATGTATGTGTGTGTGTATACATATATATAGGAATAAAACTTTATATATAAAGAACGTGAAATACATGAAGGGACGAACATAGAAAACAGACAAGTCATTCGAAGCCTTCAATCTTCAGTCAGAAACCGAATCATCATGGCAAATTTCGGCTGATTAATTCTGATATTTGCTCCAACTCGGCCAGCCCCAAGGAAAAACTAAGCTGTGAGCATTAGATTTCTTGGTAGAAGGAAAGAATGTAAACGCAACAGAGACGAATATGAATACAAAAAGTGAAAACAAATTGAAAACAATAATGGTTAAAAACAGGATAACAGCGGGTGTCTTACGACTTTAGACAAAATGAGACAAAAATAACATATCAAGCAGGCGTGGAGATAATTACCTTTTCGGCAGAGGGGAAACACATATATATATATATATATATATATATATATGTATACACACACACACATATTTATGTGTTTGTGTGTAGCATTGTCTAGACATCACATGATAGATTATAGATGAACATCATTGTCTTAGAAGCAAGGTTATCTTCAGTCTTCTGTGAAAAATATATTTAGGTATGGGAGAATATAAACTTGCTTTGAAATAGGTGAGGACTGGTGCAGGAGGGGCATCTGGCCATAGAAAATCTTCTTCAACAAATTTGGTTGGACACATGCACATGCCTGAATATAATATAATGAAGTGTATTTGGAAATATTAACACCTGCCTTTCTATACATAAAGGTATGTATGAATACACGTACAGTCATGTATGCACACTCATGCATACATTTTCCTGAATATGTGCTTGTGAGAAATTTGGGAGATATCACCATCATTATTTTAACACCCACACTTCCATGCAGTTTTGTTGTGGCAGATTTCCTACAGCTGGATGCCCTTCACCTGTTTCCAAATAAGGTAATATTTCCCCATGGCTGGACAAGTTTTCCTGGAAGACTGGGAACAAAGGAGACAACTTGCATGATGGTGACATTTGTTTATAATTGACACACGATGACAAGGCAAGGAAACTGTAACACACACACACACACACTGGGGTGAAGGGAGAGAGGAATATTTAGAAAAATATGTAAAAATATGAAATTAATATTTTTAAATCTCACAAGAAATATTCAGCAACAATACTCTGGAGTAAAGATTGTTTGCTAACATAACATGGCAGTCCTGGTTTAGGACGAATGTTGCTGTAATTTAGCCCCAGGAGACCTCGTTTCCAGCTGGCTATACGACACTATCTGTGTGTCCTTATATTTTCGAATAAGGTAATCTAGCACCCCCCCACTCAGCTCAAAACAGTATGTGTATTGTGATATGCAGATATTGTTTTGAGTTGAGTGGGGGTGCTAGATTCTCTTGTTTGAAAATATAAGGACACAGATCGTGTCGTATAGCCAGCTGGAAACGAGGTCTCCTGGGGCTAAATTACAGCAACATTCGTCCTAAACGAGGACTGCCATGTTATGTTGGCAAACAATCTTTACTCCAATGTAAAAATATGTTTAACATGAAACCATATTTTAAAAAGAATTTTAGCAAAACTAATATAATGATTAACTGCAGTCATCCAAAAGTCTCATCTCATCTATAACCAGTTCAAAGAAATAGGACTATGCAAATTCTTTACTTCAATGCAACTATGGTAACAGTTCACATTACTCCCTTAATAGCAACTGACTCACACTTTTGTCACCAACCTGCCTAAGACTACCTTGGTTTTCAATACAAATTTTTCATTTCAAAGTGATTTAAATCAAAACCTTCCAGCAAAATTTTTATATTAATTAATGTTCTCCTGTTTAATAATCACACAGGTATTTTACTAAATTCTTCATTATTTTCGAGACTTGCTGAAACAAAGGCTGTGTATTTCACACAGAAATATAGTAGCAAAAGGGTGAAAACATTGTTTCGCTGAGTTAAAGTATCTTCAAAAGATGGCAGAGAAATAAAAAACGATTTTGGTCAAACCAAAAAATACTTGGAAAAATAGACATTCTCAACCAATGTTCCTTTTGTGCAGAGGAATTTATATTGTGTGCAAATTGTTTCTTTGCAAAATAAGTGTGCATCCATGTGAGTAACCATTGCTCAAATTTCTTCATCATCCTCATTGTTTAAAGTCCGTTTTCCATGCTGGCATGGTTTGGACGATTTGACTGATGACTGGCAAGCCATGGAGGCTGCACCAGGCTCCACTCTGATCTGTCAAGGTTTCTACAGCTGGATGCCCTTCCTCACACCAATCACTCTGAGGGAATAGTGGATGCTTTTTACAAGCCATCGGCATGGGAGCCAGACAGGCAGCACTGGCATCGACCATGTTCGGATGGTGCTTTTTACGTGCCACCAGCATGGGAGTCAGTCAGGGGGCACTGGCATCGAACACAGCTTAGATGGAACAGTGTTTTCAGCATAACTATTCTCTCAGTCACTACAAAAGATGAAACAAAGCACCACGTCCTCAGTGCGTTTGTAGTCTGATCACATAAATTTATTCAGTGAAAAATGTAGAATGCCAGAAGGACTCTATCAGGGCCTTGTTCTCAGCCCCTTCTTTATTTTAGTTCTCCAGGCTATAACAGAGAAGTTGATGACCATCTGGCCCAGGAAGTTCATGTGTGTCAGCAATCTAGTTCTGATAGCCAAATCAGTCAAAGAATTAAATGATAAACTCCAAGTATGGAAGCAATGCCAAAAATGAAGATGTCTAAAAATTAACCAAACAAAAACAAAAGCCTTAGTAAGAATCTATCATTTTAGCAGTGCCAATGTGAGATATGCAGAAAAGGAGTGGATAGAAATTCTATATTCTTTACCCTGTGTATACTGTGTGGGAATAAGAGGTATATTGTATATAAGCAGGAAGTCCAAAATGAAAAAAAACTTGTTTGTAGGAGATGCAGTGGAATAGGTAGGAAAAAGAGCAGACATCAAATAAATCATTTCAAATTTCCCATAAGTAATTGACGCTTTCTGTTATCCAGGTGATCCAATTAGCAGTGGAGATGAGCTCTGGAAGCACAGTAGCCAGATGGGTGGGAAAAAGTTCATGGAACAAAGGGAATCTCATATTGTATGATGCTTGTGTATGACAGGTAATATTGCTTGGTAATGAAATATGGGCATTGAATGAATAGAAGTTATTTGTGATGGCTGGATAGAAAGGAGACGAGTAAACTCTGCTGGATATGCAATGTTAGCAGGGCATAAACTTGCTAACAGAGAGGAGCTGAGGTGAAAATTTCGGTATAAGAGGAATTAATTGTGCAACAGAGGAGACTGTGATGGTATAGATGTGATATGTATGGAGGACGATAGTTGGGTAAGAAGGTGATCTAAGTAGAGGGAATCTGAGGAAGATCACTGGAGCTCAACGGAAATAATTGTCAGTGGTAAGGTGCTATACTGAAGAAGATTCAGCCAACTGATGCAAGCATGGAAAAACAAATGATGATGGTGGTTTGTTACTAATGAATCTGTGGATCTATATTCATAGGTACTTGGTCTTTCTTAGCAGCGATGAAAGAGAATTAAATTGACTAGATCTTACGGTTGTTATGGGTCATCAGGATTTCTTTATCTTTCTCATCAAAGATGTCAAACTATAGTAACATAGAGTTACTTATTAAAATGAAAACAACTTTGTATCTGACACAACTCTTTTACACCATAGTACAAGATTGATGGCCTGATATTAACTACTAGTGTGCTGATATAGGACGAGTTTTCAACAGATAAACACATGGAATGGTGCCCATGAGATGTGTGTAGCACAGCCTTCTTTACATTTTAGAAAATGACCTCTTTGCTACTAATGTACGGCAGTATCTGTGTAAGGTACGTGAACTGATCCTCAGTTTGAATTGCTTCACAGATCCTCTGGACTAACTGTGAAGTTTATTTCCAAAGTGAATCTTCCTCCTTTTTTTGTGTTGGATATTTCAGGAACTTTCTGTTTCAGGAATTAAGAGATGCTTTATATTTATATCTCAGTAGTATTTCAAAGATTGTGAAGATGGTGAAATTGGCCAATACTTTTTCTCTTTGGCCATGTTGTTTTTGTGCATTAGCTTAGGATTGGAGTTTGAGATAAAATAGATTTCCTATGATAAATATTTTTATCAAGAAATCTTTGCCAGAGTTTAATATTTATTTAGAACAATCTTAAGAAATTTGTCAGGATCACTGACTGCATTTCTTTGGATTTCTTCTTTTCCCTCTACAACTTTTCATTTCTCTGATATGTTTTGTGAAGAACAAACTTTAGCAACGTAAATCTGATCAACAAAAGTTTGTTAATTGAAGACAGAACAGTATTGTTTCTATAAGATCTCTTCCTGTATTTCTAAAACCATATCAGAGCATTTTGTGCACATTTAGGATTAAGTGATGCAGTGATTTTGTATTTAAAAAGTATTTTAGATTTAATTTTGTGTTATCAAAAGGTTTCTTTTCTTAATGATGTTTTTAATGATTATTGATGAGGGTTTTAAATTGAGTTTCAGCTGGTTCTTCTGTCATCTGGAACTGTTGTAGCATTATCAATAATTATATTTTTGTTTCAGACGACTGAGCATATGTAGCACATGGCTGTACTCCTGAAGACCTGCCCACCACAACAGAATTGGTGTGGGTGCCACATAATAAGCACCCAGTACACTGTAAAGTGGTTGGCATTAGGAAGGACAGTCAGCTGTAGAACCCAAGCTGAAATAGACTATAGAACCCAGTGTGGTTCCTAGTCTTGCCAGTTCCTGTCAAGCCATCCAACCCATAGCAGCATGGAAAATGGACATTAAATGTTGATGATGCTGATTTTAATTTGTTAAGAATGATTTTGTCTCTCTGGGAGCCATGTTTCATTTTTTACTCTTTGATGCAATGAGTTTGAGCATTATTAAGTCAGGTGTTGGTGCTTTGTCTCCAAATAACCTCCAGGCCATTTCAATATCAGTTTTCAGAAAGAATGAGCTCAACAACCCAGTTTAAGCTCCATCACATTCCAGTTTAACTTTTCTCAGATTCATACAGCCAAATTGTAAAGTAATTGATAGAAGGCGATGGGAAACCTAAGAAAAATAGGGAATCTTCAGAATATCAGCATCATCATCATCATCACGGGTTGGACGGTTTGACCGGGGTCTGGGAATCCAGGAGGCTGCACCAGGCTCCAGTCTGATCTGGCAGTGTTTCTACTGCTGGATGCTGTTCCTAACGCCAACCACTCCGTGAGTGTAGTGGGTGCTTTTTACGTACCACCGGCACAGGTGCCAGGGGAGGCTGTCAATGGTCACGATCGGTTGGTGCTTTTTACGTGCCACCGGCATGGAAGCCAGTCAAGGCGGCGCAGGCATCAGCCACGTTCGGATGATGCTTTTTACGTGCCACCAGCACAGGTATCACGACTACAATTTCCATTTGATTTTTTCATGTTGTGTACTTGACTCAATAGGTCTTCTCAAGCACAGCAGGTCGCCCTACGATCTAAGGTAAGCAGAGCAGGCCATCCTGCGATCCAAGGTACTTTGGATGGGCTGGGGCTTCTATGTGAAGCTGGTGCAGGAAACAGCCATGAACTCACGTTATTTGTCGGGTTTTCGCAGTCACAGCATATCTCCAGAGGTCTCGGTCTTTCGTCATTGCCTCTGTGGCTTAAATATAAAAAAATATTTAAACTTTTTTCAACACTCCACTCAAAATTATCACACATTCTCCTATTCAGTTGTAGGGGCTTTTTCATCTAACCGATTACAAAGTAACTAACGATAGTTACAGAACACTGACTTATAATTAATGCAATAAAATCCAGGAATGTCTTCGTCATCCACTAAGAATTGAATCATAATTAATTATATGAATAGTATATCGCTTATTTTTGATTCTTCAAACAAGGTTCATTTTTTTCTCTTGCTTCCCACCAACAATACTTCAAAAACTCTTCTCCACTTATAACAGGTTAACTAAACGTTATAAGAAACAAATATTTATAATTAAGACGTAAAGAAAAATCAATGATGCTTTGTAAGTCTTGTGAGAAGTATTTGAAGAAACAGTCGTAGAGAAAATGTACTAAAATACATTTAGTTATGTAAGGTAGACAACTGAGACTAAATTCAATTAAAGGGAGGCAACTACTTCAACTAATTGCCTTTTATGTCCTTAAATGGATAAAAAATAGGAAAATGAAATAAAAACAAATATTTTGTGTGTTGTGTTTGGATACACAACACACAGTCAGAAACAAACAATAACAAAAGTCAGTAAAATTCCAATGATATTTCAGGAAAAGGTGGACTTTAACATAGCTGTCCCACATAAATTGGAATTTCTCCCTATTTCCCTGGACTTCACAGATTTTCTTTTGCCTCTTGCACTTCAAACAAAAAATCAACGATCTTCCATCGTCGCCTCCAACCATACTCGGGCGGAGGATAAAGAATTCGCACACCACACGTTTTCGGCGTAACAAAAACCCTAACCTTAACCCTAACCCTAAACACCGGGTGTACGTATTCTTTACTTTCGCCCCTTCAAGACAGCCACCACCATTATTTTAATTCTCTCTCATCTTAAAGTACTCCATATCCTGGGAAAAGAAAAAAAAACCCATCTGCCCCACTGCTTTAGAATCACTGTTACTCTTAAGTAGGATTTTCTCCGTTTTCGCCCAGTTTTTCAATATCACGCATTTCCAAATGAATTAGCGTGAGAGCTTTTTCTAAAAAAAAAAAAAAACAGAAAAGAAATTGAAATCTATAAATTTCCAGTGTCTCCCCTCATTCTCATGTAATCTGCATTTTTAGAGTAAAAACACAAAAATACCCCCAAAATCATTTCGTACCTACCTTCCCTTCATCCCACCATACTTTTTACAGTTAGTATGAAACTTTTATAGAATTCCGATCCCTGAAACACTTGTAATTGGCATTAAAAAAAAAAAAATTATCCATAATTTAAAAAAAAAATCCTACTCGCCCCCCCCCCCCTTCATTCTGCCTTAGGAACAACAATCACCACTTAAATGGAGTTTTTTTTTTCATGATTTTCTTAATCTCACCTCATCTGGTTTCTCGTACCTTTCACGATTAAATATAAAATTAAATATCATGATTTGATGTGTGAAAAACAAAATTAGAATTTTGAAAAAGAAGTATCATTAAAATGATGACTTCAGTTGTTTTAAATGTAGAAAAGAATATTGTTTAATTGAAGAAGAGTTTAATGGGGCCCAAAATATCACGTTTTCTCCTTTTTATCATAGCAATCGATTGTTGCAGCAGCAAAGAGTTAAATACATTTTTGCATTTAAGGCGACGAGCTGACAGGAATTACTGGCGCCAGGCAAAATGCTTAGCATTTCACCTGTCGCTACACTTCATCGTTCAGAGTTCAAATTCCGCCGAGGTCAACTTAAGCTTTCATCCCGTTGGTGGTCGATAAAACGAGTGTAGGACAAAAGCCCCACGATTATATTTTTTCATTTTTTCAACCTTTTACTTGTTTCAGTCATTTGACTGCGGCCATGCTGGGGCACCGCTTTGAAGAATTTTTAGTTGAACGTATCGACCCCCAGAATTTTTTTCCTTTTTACTTGTTGCAGCTATTAAACTGCGGCCATGCTGGGGCACCACCGTGAAGAACTTTTAGTCGAATATAACGACCCCAGAATTTTTTTCCAGTGATTTTCAACCAGCGCATGATGTTATAGAAAGTCTCTCCACATGCTAGAAATAACAGTCAAATCTCTTGAAATATTTTTATAACCTCCTCGTTTTTTTTTTCTAAAAATCTTTTTACTTGTTTCAGTCATTGGACTGCGGCCATGCTGGGGCACCGCTTTGAAGAATTTTTGGTCGCAGAAAAATCAGCAATTTAAAATATATATTAAAAGTCTTGTTTTCTTCTCTCACAGGTTAATGAGAATAAGTTGATCCTTTGAACTTTCTCCAGCCGTTGAAGGTCTAACATTGGGAGGAATAGAGATGTTTGGACACCATTTTTCGATTGAATATATTATGCTTATTTAAAAATTGGAATTTTGGAAAATAATTTTTTTTTTTACAATCGCGATTTCCGTTTTTGTTTACATGAAATTATAAAAAATATAAACTTGTAAGATTTAGCTGTTATTTCTAACATGTTGAGAGATAAGTGTCTTCTGCTATAGACTTGGATCAACCAAAGCCTTGTGAGTGGATTTGGTAGACGGAAACTAAAAGAAGCCCGTCGTATATATGTGTGGGTGTGTGTGCATCGGTTGTCAAGCGATGGTGGGGGACAAACACACAGACACATATTTAGACAAACGATACTTCTTATCGTTTGCCTAAATAGGGAGATAGGTGTTTCTCCATAAAAATAATAAATTCTGGTTTTTGTGAAGAAAAACATGTCAGAGACATACTCTTTTACTTGTTTCAGTCATTTGACTGCCGCCATGCTGGAGCACCGCCTTTAGTCGAGCAAATCGACCCCGGGACTTATTCTTTGTAAGCCCAGTACTTATTCTATCGGTTCCTTTTGCCGAACCGCTAAGTGACGGGGACGTAAACACACCAGCATCGGTTGTCAAGCAATGCTAGGGAGACAAACACAGACACACAAACACACACACTTATATATATACATATATACGACAGGCTTCTTTCAGTTTCCGTCTACCAAATCCACTCACAAGGCATTGGTTGGCCCGAGGCTATAGTAGAAGACACTTGCCCAAGATGCCACGCAGTGGGACTGAACACGGAACCATGTCGTTGGTAATCAAGCTACTTACCACACAGCCACTCCATGTCTAATATTTACTTTCATTTTGTGTGTGTATTTATAGTCATTCAAACGTAGTTCTTATCATTTTTATGTCTTTACACATTTCTTGATGTAAATGCTTTCCCTTTTGTTGGAATTCAGACAATATACAGATTGAGTAGTAAAGAGTCTTGAGTTCTGTTATTCTATTATTGATTTATTTTCGTTTTCGAACTTTAAAATTATTCTTAAAACGAGGAAAATAATTGAAACACGGAACATACCATTGTGAGAGACATAAATGGTTTGACACCATTTTTCGATTGAATATATTATTCTTACTTAAAAATTGGAATTTTGGAAAATAATTTTTATTTTACAATTGCGATTTCCGTTTTTGTTTACATGAAATTATAAAAAAATATAAACTTGTAAGATTTGACTGTTATTTCTAGCATGTGGAGAGACCTTCAAAGGTTAACTTTATGTGCTGATTGAAAATCACCTAAAAAGATTCTGGGGTCGATACATACGACTAAAAATTCTTCAAACACACACACACACATACGACGAGCTTCTTTCAGTTTCCGTCTACCAAATCCACTCACAAGGCTTTGGTCAGCCCGAGGCTGTAGCAGAAGACATTTTCCCAAGGTGTCATGCATTAGGACTGGGCCCAGAACCATGTCGTTGGTAAGCAAGCTACTTACCGCACAGCCATTCCTGCGACTCTCTCTCTCTCTCTCTCTCTCTCTCTCTCTCTCTCTCTCTATTTATATATCTATCATATATATATATATATATATGTATGTATGTATGTATATATATATATATATATATATATATATATATATATATATACATACAGGGTGGGTCAAAAGTCGAAATATTTCAAATTCTCACCCGATTATTTTCAAAAAATGAAGTTCTGTATGCTAAGGACAAAAATCGCATTCATTTTTATTTCTAGAAATTAATAATAAAGAAATTAGAATTTTCAGCTTATAAAACTACATTATTTAGAAGATATTTAACAAGATCCCATTTGATCATCGCCAATCTGGCTCTTGCGGGCAACAAACACCTGAACCATCTCCAATCTGCTTCCTTCGATTGGAAGAGAGCAGATTGGAACCTGTACCACACTGAACTACAGCACCCAAACTGGCGTGATTTCTACAACTCTGGAGATGTGAATACTATACTCCAGAGTATCCTGGACTCAATATGGGCAGCATGTGCAGCATCAGTGCCACGTAAACAAAAAAAGAAGAACCGCCCCAAAAGGGCAATTTGGGAAACTTCAGCGGTCCGACTTGCCAGGAAGGAACGTCGGACTGCTGAACAGGAATACAAGTTGCATAAATCAGACACCAACAGGAAGAAGCGGAATAAATCCTCCAACCAACTCAAGCAAGTGACAAAAAATGCAGTGCTTGAATTTGAACAGTGCATAGCAGCCAATCCTGACAGCAAGGTTTTCTGGAAATATGTGCATTCAAAGCAGAGACCTCACTCTCCAGTGGGCCCTCTTCGCAACCCTCACACGAACCAGATCACTGACGACCCCAAGGAATGCGCAGAACTCATTGTCGAGTGCTATGCAAACATATTCACTGTCGAAAGTCAAAATGTACCATCTTCACCATCACTAACAGCAAACTCCATAACAACTATGGAATTTACACCTGCAATGCTGCGACGTCACCTTCAAAATAAGCGCAACTATGCCTCCCCTGGTCTCGATGGAGTTACATACCTGCTTCTCAAACGTGGCAGGCACTTCCTTTTACACCAGCTTTCTATTTTCTTCCAGTACTGTCTCAACAATGGTGCTACTCCGGAGCAGTGGAAACTGCCAGTGTCATTCCTCTGTTCAAAAAGGGTGACCACACATCACCTGTCAACTATCGCCCAGTCAGTCTCACTAGCTGTATTGCAAAACTGATGGAATCGTGTGTCAGAGAAACACTCTGGAACTTCTGGAGCTCTCACAGTCTCATCCGACCCTCACAATATGGATTTGTCCCTAACTCCAGCTGCAGTGACCAGCTTGTCGAGTTCCTTGAGGACATTACTCAGATCACTGACAGTGGCTCATGGGTGGATGTTGTTTACCTTGACTTTGCTAAGGCTTTCAACTCTGTGCCACACAAAAGGCTTATGGTGAAACTCTCTGCAATGGGTGTGGGGGATGACCTTTTTAACTGGTTGAAATCCTTCATCCTCAGCCGAAAGGAGGTAGTCACAGTTCTAGGACAGCACTCTACACCATATGAGATGTCATCGGGTGTACCACAGGGATCTGTCCTTGGTCCCCTCCTGTTTGTGGCATACATTAATGACATAGATGCCAATTTAAAGAATGCCACAGTATTGAAATATGCAGACGACATCAAACTGTACCTTGAAATTAAGAGGACTGATCCTGATGTCTACAACTCTTTCCTGCAATCAGACCTAGACACAATGCAGCAATGGATCACAGACTGGCAACTGAAACTGGCTGTGGACAAGTGTACCACCATGCATTTTGGGAGAAAAAACCCTGCGTCCACATACTCCCTCCACAACACTGATATCAAGAAATCCTCTTGCGAGCGTGACCTAGGCATCACTGTCAGCAGTGATTTGCGTTGGACAAAGCATATCTCTAAAATTGTCAAGAAGGCCGAGGGTGTCTTGGCATCACTCAGCAAGACTTTTGTTAGCCGCTCTCCAGCCATCTATTTAAAACTGTATACAGCTATGGTACGACCACACTTGGAATTCGCATCATCAGTTTGGAACCCCTATCTTGCTCAGAACATTGACCTCCTGGAATCTGTCCAGAGACGTGCAACCAAACGCATACCCTCCATCAGACACCTACCATATTCTGAGCGCCTTGTTTCCCTGGGCATGGATTCACTGAAGCTCCGGCGTCTGGCGACGGACTTGGTAAACACCCACAAGGTTATCAACCACCTCACCAACAACAACACTGAACACCTTTTTGATCTCCATGTGTCTAACACACGTGGACATGCCTACAAAGTCAGAAAACAACACAGCTCCCATGACTTTCGGAAACATTTCTTCACACTCAGGGTTGCTGAAGCATGGAATAAACTGCCTGCATCAGTTGTTGACTGCCATGACACTGCATCCTTTAAGGCCCTCATGCTTTCCGAAATCCGCCGAAACTACACCTGATTATATATACACTTTAGATGAGTTGTAGTGCACCTGAGCACTGTACACAATTATTATTATTATTATTATTATTATTATTATTATTATTATTATTATTTAGTGATGGTTGCTCTTCCAAAGCATTGATAAGATGTGTGTGTGTGTGAGGGGACACCTTTAAATTATATCAATTAATTTTTTTGTTGTTTTGCAAATGTGGATTACATGTTTGGGAACTTTTCGGTTTGAACGGCAGTTTTTTAAAATAATTTCCACATAACTAAACACTTCGTATACTGGTAGAATGTTTTTATAAAACATCTTTTTCTCTTGGCTTTATTGAGCAAATTCTATAGGTTGTAAGATATTTTATTGTTTTATTTCTTCAATTTCTGCAATTTCAACCAATCAATGACGTCTATTGAGGTAAACAACATTCTATGCCGTATGAATATGTCCCTCGTTTAAGAAACAGATTGGGTTTATTTACATTTGTGAAGAAAAAAAGATACCCTTCCCCCACCCCTAACCCTAAAACAGATGGAAATGCAATGGATCGATACTAGGGTCATAATTATGGGTGACAATTTCATATGACCGCTAGAAAAAACTGCCGTTCAAACCGAAAAGATCCAAGTATTTCAGAAAATGGAAAACTATAACATGCAAAAAAGAAAAAAGAAAAAATTACTGTGATGGTTTTTGTGAAGGAATGAAAAGGGGGAAGAATTTGATATTAAAGAAAATCCTGGAGTTGAAGCATTTCTTATTTCTTGGAAAAGGTTTGCCAGCACATCTTTTTGAAGTGATTCGGAAAATCGCAGCCAAAATGGAAAAAATCCAACTTAAGGGAAACGGCTATTCCGAAAGTTTGCTCAGAAAGGGTTTACAGGTAACTTCATGTTTTGAATTTAATTTACATTTTTACAAATAGGTAACTGTAAAATATCAATTAATTTTGTCTTTTTCCATTCAAACGTTGATCGTTGTTGGCCAACATGTTTTTAGGTTTCAGTATTTCGTAGAAACCAAGTTATTTATTACAACAATATTTGAGTCAACCTACGTTTATGTAAATGTTGAAAGGTGTCTGGAAAAAAAGTCACTGAAAAAAAAAAAGCCACATTTTATTTAAATACTACAAGCAATTCAAGTAACCAAATATTTTGAATCACTTATTAAGTGACGTGACTTATACACAATTTATTTGTGAAAAAACAAAACTTCTCAGTTTCTTTAGTAAATTGAGAGAATAAAAGGAAAGCTTTCGAGTCGGTTATTGACATTTCATGACGTGTTTACAGATTGTTAACACCTGACATAGTATCGTGGCGTTACTTGTATATTCATTTTTGCTTTTAATGTTGATGACTAAGACGAAGAATATTCCAGCCAACGCCACAAAGAAACTCTGTCCCGTTCTCTCAAGTAACACAAATTATGAAGGCGTTCGTTTTATTATTATTTTCTTTCTTTCTTGTGGCTTTTTTGTACGGATTCGTAAGAAATAAGAGGTTCCCAGCAGCGATTATTATCCATTACAACAGAACCTGCAAGATCGGGCGTGAAGGAAGTAATTAATAAACCAAAACTCCTTGGCAATCTTTAAACAGAGGTCTGCTTGCTATTTTGTGAACTCTATTAAACAATGTAATCAGTAGAGTCTCTTAGGAGCTGCAGGTGCCATATTTATACAAATAATCCCAAACTTTTTTGGAGAAGGGACTAGTCGATTATATCAACTCCAGTGTTTCATTGGTATTTAATTTATCGACCCCGAAAGGATGAAAGGTAAAGTCAACCTCGACGGAATTTGAACTCAGAATGTGAAGATGGACGAAATACTGCCAAGCAATTTGCCCGACGCGCTGACCATAATGTCCGCTCGCCGCCTTAATATTTATACAAATAACAACGAATTTATGATTTCCAGTGCTCAGAAACGAGTAAAAGAAGTAACAGAACGCCGCAGTAAGTCAAGTGAAGAATGAAGGCAATGAAAGCGAGAATGCTTGGGACGCAGAGAATAAAAATGAAAGGAAGGCGGCGAGCGGGCAGGAACGTTTGCACGCCGGGCGAAATGCTTCTGAGTTCAAATTCCACCGAGGTCGACTTTGCCTTTCATCCTTTCGGGGTCGATAAATTAAGTACCAGTTACGCACTGGAGTCAATGTAATCGACCTAATCCGTTTTGTCTGTCCTTATTTGTCCCCTCTGTGTTTAGCCCCTTTGTGGGTAGTAAAGAAATAAGAATAAAAATGAAATCAGAAACTGAGCACTAAAAGAGCCACAAATAGGAAAGGGTGTACGGGCAAGATAGAAGGGGTTTTGGTCAATTTCAGGAAGCATGGAATTTCTAAAGGATGCAGTATCTGGACAACCAACGACTGACGTGGCTATTTTATTCCTGGCTTCAACAATTTTGAATGTAAAAATAACACAAAACAAAGCCTTGTGCATTTCATAAGTCTGCTTTATAACCGGAGGCACAATGGCCCAGTGGTTAGGGCAGCGGACTCGCGGTCATAGGATTGCGGTTTCGATTCACAGATCGGGCGTTGTGAGTGTTTATTGAACGAAAACACCCAAAATCTCCACGATTTGGTGATCCCTGCTGTACTCTTTCACCACAACTTTCTCTCACTCTTACTTCCTGTTTCTGTTGTACCTGTATTTCAAGGGGCCGGCCTTGTCACTCTCTGTGTCACGCTGAATATCCCCGAGAACTACGTTAAGGGTACACGTGTCTGTGGAGTGCTCAGCCACTTACACGTTAATTTCACGAGCAGGCTGTTCCGTTGATTCGGATCAACCAGAACCCTTATTGTCGTAACCGACGGAGTGCTTCCATTCTATTTATAACCACTTGGTTTCAAGTTTGATTTTACTGCATCCCCTTTCGGCAAGTTCACTGAAGTGTGACCAATACCATCATCATCATCATCATCATCATCATTCCATGTCTGTCAGTTTTTCCATGTTGGATGGGTCTTCTTCAGAAGAAGAATGCCTTTACACCTGCTTTAATTCTTTGTCATTTCCTTTCTGAGGAGATTATCTTTCATTCTTTCTTCCCATGTCTTTTGGTCTTTCTCCCTCGTGGCATCCTTCCACTTGGGTGCTTTACTCTCTTTTACTTGTTTCAGTCATGCTGGAGCACCGCCTTTAGTTGAGCAAATCGACCCCAGGACTTATTCTTTGCAAACCTAGTACTTATTCTATCGGTCTCTTTTGCCGAACTGCTAAGTTACGGGGATGTAAACACACCAGCATTGGTTGTCAAGCGATGTTGGGGGGACAAACACAGACACACACACACATACATATACATACATATATACGACGGGCTTCTTTCAGTTTCCGTCTACCAAATCCACTCACAAGGCTTTGGTTGGCCCAAGGCTATAGTAGAAGACACTTGCCCAAGGTGCCATGCTGTGGGAATGAACCCGGAACCATGTGGTTGGTAAGCAAACTACTTCCCACACAGCCACTCCTGCGTCCCATACACATCACATGTCCATACTGGTTCAGTCTTGTTTCTTGCTCACTACATCTGATTCCTTTTATACCCGGGGCTATTGTAGAAGACACTTGCCTAAGGTGCCACTCTGTAGGATTGAACCTGAAACCTCATGGTGTACTTCCTTGCCATACAGTCATGGCTGCACCTGTTTATGTAAAGCAGTTTTAGTTGCTTTTTTTGCTTAGTAAAGATTTAACTTTCTGTTGGCACCTTTTCCACAACGTATATATATATTGATATTAAAACTATCCTGGTTAGATTTTAAGGATATTTCTGATTTTCTTCACTGTTTACCATTTTCTTCCAATTGTTTTCAATGGATTATGTTTTGTGTACTAATTATGAAAATGAAATTCATTTTCCCTATAAATCCATAATTAAAAAGTTATTAGCCTTTAAAATTTGCAAAATTTGGGTATTTTAGCCAATCAGAAGTGAGTATTTTACATATCACCGCGGCGAAAATTTCTGCTTCCATAGTAACCAAAGCAAAGAAGCACCATGTGTTGCATAGCTGATTGCGAAGAACTGTTTCCATAGTAACCAAAGATACTGTGCATGCGCACAAGGAGGGGATACGAGAAAGATAATTTATTTTATAAAATCCTAGTTTGATGTTTTGATATTCCGATGCCCCCCCCTCTCCCTGATGATGGAAGAGGCAGCGAATGTGCTGTTTTCTGATTGGCTGAAAATTCTGAAAATTATCAAAGTCTGAAAACCTGTAACATTTTTGCAAAATTTTTCTTGAATAAATGAATAACAAATTCTGATTCAGAATCAAAAATTACGTCTATATACTCTTTTACTCTTTACTCTTTTACTTGTTTCAGTCAGTTGACTGCGGCCATGCTGGAGCACTGCCTTTGGTCGAGCAACGCGACCCCGGGACTTATTCTTTGTAAGCCCAGTACTTATTCTATCAGTCTCTTTTTGCTGAACCGCTAAGTGACGGAGACATAAACGCACCAGCATCGGTTCTCAAGTAATGCTAGGGGGACAAACACAGACACACAAACATACATGCACACACACACACACACACACACACACACATATATATATATATATATATACGACGGGCTTCTTTTAGTTTCCGTCTACCAAATCCACTCACAAGGCTTTGGACGGCCCGAGGCTATAGTAGAAGACACTTGCCTAAGGTGCTACGTAGTGGGACTGAACCCGAAACCATGTGGTTGGTAAGCAAGCTACTAACCACACAGCCACTCCTGCGCCTATATGATACATAAAAAATTTTTTTAATGATAGTCATAAACAATGATGAAAACCATAAAGATCCGGTTTTAAAAAACAATCTAATGTTTAGATTAGTTTTACAACACAAAAATGTGCAAAGTAAATAAAAAGAAAGACTGCCTCACAACAGATGTCTGCTCAATATGCTACTGCAATACTGAAGGAAACTGAGCGACAGGCTAATGTTGGAAACCTCATGGTGTAAACATGCTAAAAAAAAAGTTAGAAAAATGCTGAAGGGAAGCAAAACTTGTATTCTCTTATGCTCTTTCTACTCTTTTACTTGTTTCAGTCATTTGACTGTGGTCATGCTGGAGCACCGCCTTTAGTCGAGCAAATCGACTCCAGGACTTATTCTTTGTAAGCCCAGTACTTATTCTATCGGTCTCTTTTGCCAAACCGCTAAGTTACAGGGACTTAAACACATCAGCATTGGTTGTCAATCGATGTTGGGGTGACAAACACAGGTGCACATACACACACACACACACACACACATATACGTATATACATATATACGACAGGCTTCTTTCAGTTTCCGTCTACCAAATCTACTCTCTAGGCTTTGGTCGGCCTGAGGCTATAGTAGAAGACACTTGCTTAAGGTGCCACGCAGTGGAACTGAACCCGGAACCATGTGGTTGGTTAGCAAGCTACTTACCACACAGCCACTCCTACGCTGTTGTGTTTTATTTTTCCTGTGCTACCTTCATAGGACACAAAATTATTGAGGATTCCTGATGGAGATTTTTAATCCTGAAAGATAGAGCTTATGCTTCACATTATTGGACTGTGTATCCCATTGAAGGATATAATTTGCTCATCAACAGAGCTGTGGATGATATCAGGCATTCTTTATAAAACATATCTGACCAGAGATGGATCTACCTATATTTCTAATCCCTTAACGGTCCTCTTAACATTGCAGTGAAGTTCAAATTTTTTATTCCAGCTTGTTTGTTCCTGAAGGATTTCTACTGTTATGATTTTTGTGAAATACTCTAGGTATGTATAAAGATTGTCTGGAGGTGTGACATTGTCCTCTGGATGTGTACTCTGAGATGTCACATTGATTTTTCCTTGATTTTAATGTTAAAAAGTTTGTGATGTGTATATCACAACCATATAGCCATGAAAGGACTCAAATGAACTTAGCCTGTTGATTGAGTGACCAGGCAATTAACCAAACAGTTGATTAATCCATCTGGTTAAATGTTTAACTAGTTGACTAATAATAATGAAAGAAGTAAAACAGAACCACTGCATGTGTTTATCATTGGCATAATGATCCTCCCAAGATACAACAAAATCTTTGTAGCCTACTGTTTTAAAAATTTCTTCAAGAAATATGTTTTGAACAAGCTAAATGTAATACATTAGGATTGATGTGTTGTAAGAAACAAAGAGCAATTAAAAAAGGGCCTCACTTAGGGTCTTTATGAATTAAAGTAAAAAATAACGGTATATAGAAGACTCTCTTGACTATTTAAAGTGTTTATGATGACTATGTTAGCATGGGGTTCTATAGATAAATAGAGAATTTCTTCTTTAGCTATTTGACATATTTAGCCATGAGAACTGGGTTATCTCCTTATATAAAATGTGTGTGTGTGCGTTTGCTTTTCACGTAAAACCAGCTGCGTGAATTGCTTCCATACTTGGGATGCATGAATAGTTTGACCGTGGATAAATAATAGGGTCTTCAGTTTATTTTTTTATTAAAAATAAGTAATATTGCTTTCAATGTATGATTTACTTCTTTAAAAAGGTTTCTCAATGTCAACTTCTGGTATTGATGTAGCAACAGCGAAATTTTTCGTTTTCATTTGCAAAACCTCTCACTCTCTATTTGAATGTTTTCAAGTTTTAATTTGCTATTTGCAAATAACTATGATAAATTACTGAAAGAAATATTTAGTAAATTCATAAATTTAAATATATGCAGTACAAGATAGTTTTTAACGAGCTTTCGTTTATACAATCCTTACATTTCATGTTTATTTCATTCATTGTTTGCAGTGTTCTCTCTCTCTCTCTCTCTCTCTCTCTCTCTCTCTCTCTCCCACTTTCTCTCTCACTTACACAAGTCAGTCACACATGTACACATGTGTTTTTTGTACGTATGTTTGTGCACATTTATGTATGTATGTGTGTGTGTGTACATATAGAAAGGGCTTCTTTCAGTTTCTCTATCCAATCAGAAAGCTTTGGTTATTCCAGGGCTATAGTGGAACACACTTGCTCAAGATGCTATGCAGTGGGAGTAAATCCCAGACCACGTGGCTGGGAAATGAATTCCTTAACTGCAGAGCCATGCCTGTGCCTAAATATATGTTAGAAAAGGTGTGAGAGAGAGAGAGAGAGAGAGAGAGAGAGAGAGAGAGAGAGAGAGAGAGAGAGAGAGAGAGAGAGAGAGAGAGAGAGAGCCATCTGGTTAAGTTCACTTCATAACTATATTGTTTCAGATTTCTTCCCACACTGCAACGTCTTTGATAAATGGTCTTCTATTGTAACTTTGAACTGACTAATACCGTGTAGATGGAATTTGATAAATAGAAACTTTGAACTGATAATACCTTTAAATATTAACTTTTAAGAAATGAAACAAACACAAACTCTTCTACATCAAAACAATTGAAATCTTATAAAATTTGTAGGTCAAGACATTTACAAAATGATTAAAAACAGGAAGCTTCCCACTTTATAAGTATCTGTTTAATTTATGTAATTGACCAACATTTTAGTGAAGATAAGCAATTAACATCAAGTTTATCTGATTTATATCTACACTTCTCGCTTATCAGTCTTTTTTGTGGCTGTTTTCAAGTGCAATATTTCTACATTTAAACATATTCTTTAGCATCAAAACTAAATGCTCTGAATTCAGTCTTAGTATAAGGATATTCTTGTATTCTGTTACCAATAATAGTATCATCAACTTCCACAAGAGGGAAAAGAGATATTCGAGAAAGAAGCATCAAATTAAGTGAGCAAATTATAGGCGTAGAAGTGGCTGTGTGGCAAGTAGCTTGCTTACCAACCACATGGTTCCGGGTTCATTCCCACTGCATGGCACCTTGGGCAAATGTCTTCTACTATAGCCTCGGGCCTTGTGAGTAGATTTGGTAGGCGGAAACTGAAAAAAGCCCATCGTATATATGTGCATGTATATATATGTGTATGTATGTTTGTGTGTCTGTGTTTGTCTCCCCAACATCACTTGACAACCGATGCTGGTGTATTTTCATCCCTGTAAAAAAGAGACCGATATTTCTGCCAGCTCACCACCTTTCCTCAATGGTTATAATGTTGACAGGAAAGATGGATTGATGAAGAAAGGCTTCGTTGAAACATGGTGAAAAGGATTGAAACACTGTGAAGAAAATGATATTTCTTAAATCAGCATCTTTATTCTAAGTACTTTAAATACTCTCTCTTTTACTTGTTTCAGTCATGCGATTGTGGCCATGCTGGAGCACCGCCTTTAGTTGAGCAAATCGACCCCAGGACTTTGTAAGCCTAGTACTTATTCTATTGGTCTCTTTTGCCGAACAGTTAAGTTACGGGGATGTAAACACACCAGCATCAATTATCAAGCGATGTTGTGGGGACAAACACAGACACACAAACATATACACACACATACATACATACATATATATATATATACGTACACACATATATATATATATACAGTTGCGGCCAAAATGTTCAGAATGGCATTGTTTTCGTCAGAAAAGTAAGTATAAATTTTTATCAAAGTAGTTTTATATTCTATAATTTTCACAGACAATAAATACAATATTAATTGTTATTTTCTGAGATTTCGGTGTAATTTGAGAGGATAATACAAAAGTTATGGATGATTTAGTGATTTACTGCAAAACCCATGGTGGCCAAAATGATCAGAACGGTTGAAAACATAACAAAATAATCAAAAATGACAGAGAATACTGGAATTAGTTAATATTTAGTGTGAAGCCCTTTAGCTTCAATCACACTCTGACATCTTCGACTGCATGAGGAAATTAAATTTTCAATTTCTTGCTGGGTGATCTTATTCCATTCTTCCTGAAGGGCATTCCATAAGTGCTCGGTTGTTTTAGGATTTCTGGCTTTCGAACGTTCTCCTAGAATATTCCACACATTTTCAATAGGATTGAGATCTGGGCTTTGAGCAGGCCAATCCATAACAATAACCTTTTCAGCCTTAAGGAAGTTCATGACCACCTTAGCCTTGTGACATGGGGCATTGTCCTGCATGAATATGGGTGGTCGCTTAGTTAAATTTCTCAGCACAGGCAAGACATGATCTTTTACAATTTGTTTATAAACTCCTGCATTTACCTTTCCATGTAATCGCACCAAAGGGCCCACACCATCTCCAGATATCATCCCCCAAACCATGACACTTCCTCCACCGAATTTAACACTAGTCTTAAGGCATTTAGGCGGCAGTTTTTCACCTACTTTTCTATGAACGTACCTTTTCCCATCTGAGCCAAATAACATAAACTTAGATTCATCACTGAAATGCACCGTTTGCCATTTTTCTTGAGACCACAACACATGTTCGGTTGCAAAGGTAAGACGACATTTTTTATTCTTGGAGCTGATCAGTGGCTTCACTGCAGGTGCTCTTGCTTGTAGGTCATGTTCAACTAAACGACAAGACACAGTTTTTTGAGATAAAGTTTTCTTCAATACAATGCTCATTTTCCGAGAAACAGCAGCAGCAGTCTTAAATCTGTCCTTTTTAACCAACTTTACCATAGCACAATCTTCTCTCTTGGTCGTTTTTCTTGGCCTACCTGTAAACTTTCTTGCTTCACACGAACCACAATCATCATAGACCTTAAGAATACCGTGTACAACACTTTTTGACTTGTTAACAATCTTTGCAATAGATCCAATACTTAAATTATCCTTACTTCGAAGCTTAATAATCTGCTGACGAATTGGTAACGGAGTAAGTGGCATTATATTAACAAAGTACACTGCAAATATTCTTACTAATGTTTAGTAAATGAACCGTCACGTAAACAAATTCAAAACATTAGAGTTCGCCGGTTAAATATACTAAAACACGGAGTAAAAGCAACCGTTCTGATCATTTTGGCTGCCATGGATTTTGCAGTAAATCACTAAATCATCCATAACTTCTGTATTATCCTCTCAAATTACACCAAAATCTCAGGCAATAACAAATAATATCGTATTTATTGTCTGTGAAAATTATAGAATATAAAACAACTTTGATAAAAAATTATATCTACTTTTCTGACGAAAACAATGCCATTCTGAACATTTTGGCCGCCACTGTGTATATATATATATATATACATACATACATATATACGACAGGCTTCTTTCAGTTTCCGTCTACCAAATCCATTCACAAGGCTTTGGTCGGCCTGAGGCTATAGTAGAAGACACTTGCCCAAGGTGCCATGCAGTGGGACTGAACCCGGAACCATGTGGTTGGTAAGCAAGCTACTTACCACACATGCCTATAAATAGCTGAATATCTTATCTGTTTTGCATTTGTGATTATATATGAAACAGAAAGAGATATATGGGAAATGTGTGCTTGCTGTCTTTCATAAGGTGTAACAAATAGATGGACTGAAAGCAAATGATGTGGTAGAATGTTTTTTGAAGGCCTGAATGAAAGCAAGACCTTGGTTGCGATCAAGACATGGTTTATGAGATATGAAATCCACAGCCTTAAAAATGTAAGAAAATGGTGAATGATCTTGGATCTTCTGTTTGTACTTTGGTGTAAAAAAACAACAACCAAAAACAAAAAAAACAAAAAGCTGAAGTAGCTCCTTTGTTGTCAAACAACATTTTATTACGGTTGCGACACTAGGTGCGATAAATGACAGTTGTTAATATGTTTAGTTTAGTACCACTGTTATAAAAGTTCCAACTATTGTAGTATTGGTTGAGCTGCCTATCTACATCTAAACAGAAATGCTGTAGAATTGCTGTCAAGGAGAGATCTACTACAGACTTATTAGACTTATTAGCAGGAAGTGAAAAAGAACCTAATATTCTGTTACTTGGACAGGCACTTATTAATGATTTCATTTCTAATTATTGTGTGCCATCCGAACGAGGCCGATGCCTGCACCGCCTTGACTGGCTTCTGTGCCAGTGGCACATAAAAAGCACCAACCGATTGTGGCCATTGCCAGCCTCCCCTGGCACCTGTGCCGGTGGCACGTAAAAAGCACCCACTACACTCACGGAGTGGTTGGCGTTAGGAAGGGCATCCAGCCATAGAAACCCTGCCAGATCAGACTGGGCCTGGTGCAGCCTTCTGGCTTCCCAGACCCAGTCGAACCGTCCAACCCATGCTAGCATGGAAAACGGACATTAAACGATGATGATGATGATGATTAGTTTGGTAAGGGTATCTTTCTTCTAGCTTATTGTTAGAAGTATGGACTACAAAAAAATCCACCCCTATCATTACATTTCTTTCAGTCAGGAATATCTATATCACGATGTACGTCAGTGGTGCTCCATCGTGTTAGGTAGAAACTCGAAGCAATGAAAATATGGCCCGGACCATGTTTCCCAGCATGAATGTCAGACTTCAAAAAGTAGCGAACCATTTAATGGTTTTAGTAATTTCATACAGAAAAAGTAAGCATTATACCATCCAGCATAAATATAAATCAACTTCATTATATTTAAGCCATTACTTTTTTCTGTAAAAACCTATTCTGACATTAAATGACTTAACATCCGGTACAAATGTTTACATTTTGTATGTCTTTTTTTGACAAAAAAATTTCAAAATAAGTTCTGAAAACGATCTACTTATGTAATTTACACATTCCTAAAGTTTATTTTTATTTTTGACTGAGGGCTGGTGAACCAGATGGCTGCATCAGGCTCCAGTCTTGATCTGGCAGAGTTTCTACGGCTGTGTGTATATATATATATATATATATATATATATATACATATCACATGATCACGTGACCAACCAGACCAAATGTTGCTACACATTGCTGGTCACAATGTGTTCGCATTGTTTTAGCCTTCGAATGACGCCATCCTGCTGGCTAAGCGAGCAGGCAACGCCGGGTCATAGTGCTAGTGCATGCATATACAGCTGCGTGCGTGCGCACATACACGCAAGTACTGTCCAAATCTCCGACCAATCACATACAGCTAGATGGCATTCAATTGGCGTATCAAGTTTCGGGCATTTTGACTGGGTTTTGGATAGAAAATTCACAAAAAAGTCACTTCTATTGATTTTTTAATGGCTTTGTGGGGTGACTGGGGAAATGTAAAGATGTGCACGACCACCCTTGGACGGTTTTGAATGACCATAGAAAGTGTGAGCCCTCTAACTGAAAAATTGTGGATTTGTATAAAAGATACACACACAGACAGACATTTTGCCGTTTGTATATATAGAGATATATATGTGTTATGTGGCACGTTTGGATGCCTCTACTACTCAACTCTGCTCTCTACTTCTCTACTCTGACCGCTACTCAACTGTTCTCTGTCGGCGTCGAGACTTCTCCCTCTATATCTACATATTGGGCTAGTCTACTTCATCGTCTGGGGCATCCACACAACAATATATATCCTTTCTACTAATGGCAGAAGGCCTGAAATTTTTGGGGAGGAGACTAGTCAATTATATCGACCCCAGTGTTTCACTGGTACTTAATTTATCAACCAAAAGGATGAAAGGCAAAGTTGACCTCAGCAAGATTTGATCTCAGAATGTGAAGATGAACAACAAAATGCTGCTAACGATTCTGCCAGCTCACACACACCACACACACACACACACATAATGGGATTTCTTCATGTCTGAAAGTCATGAGAAAGAATGGCAAGCCTAAACTGATCCTTGAACAACAGGCTCTGGCACACTTGGGGGTAAATATATAGGCTTTGGTCAGGTGGGGGGGGTCATGATGACGACTCTTTCCTTCTTTGATGTTTCTCATCCATTGCAGTTGCTCTGGCTTTCTCAAAATTGCTTGCAGCAATCTTGTCATACCCCCCTCTGTACTGCATCTCTCTCTCTCACCCTGTGGGGTCTCTCCAGGTATGGATAGACCTTAACTGTTCATTAGTACAGGACCTGCAACCACTGCCATCATCTGAATTTCTCCTGGTCAGTACTCACTCATTTCTTCATCATTGACTTTTCTCTCATCTCTTCATTGAATTATGATCTTCCCACTTCCAAGCCCCGTCACCATCTCCCTCCTTGTCCATAAGAAACTACACCACATTGGAACTATTATGCTCAGTATACTTAACCCTCACTCCTGTGCTCTCAGACATAACCCCATTCACTAGACATGCTATTGTACCCTTTCTTTTTTCCACCCAAACCTCTTCACTTTCCCACTCTCCACCCTCGTTCTGTCCCCTGGAACATGTTGTATTCTTGCTTTTGCTTCCATTACCTTAAGAGTGAATCTTGGAACACACAGCATCTCTATCACTTGTCCTTCTTATGGTTTATCTCTATTATTTATGTCTCTGTCTTATCCTTCATGCCTCTCACTCTGTAAAGGAGTTAGTGAGCAAGGAGACATAGACTCAAGAGACCCCTTTGGTTATGACATGGTTACCTCTGTAGTGCTGGTGCTATGGAAGCATGCACTCAATACACTGTAAAACATAAGGCTTAGAGCAAGGCTGCTCAAAGTTGTGGTCTGCAGACCAGTGTGTGAGCCATCAGCTGCCAGTATGTGATGAGTTTCCAGAAAAGAAAGAAACATTATAAAATGCTTAAGTAATATTGTATTATTTGTTTACAAAATAAATAAAAGATAAAAAAAATTGTCAACTTTTATTATATTCATTATATTATATATTGTTTCTGGTATAAATTAATATTACTAAGAAATATTACCGGCCCCTGGCACATTGGAAAAAAGAAAATTAACCGTACACCACATCAGATAGTTTGATTTTGAGGATTCTTTAGTCTTGCCAAGGAATAGACATCTCCCTCATGCTGATGCATGGAAAAAGTATCCAGTACACTTTGTAACGTGTTTGTAGTTTAGAAGCTATAGAAACCAAGCCAGAAACGAAACTCATGAGTGAGATGCAGTCTTGCAAGTCATCAAGAGGAGCAATGCTCATGAAGGTGTGCTGACAGCCGTATGAAAATGTGCCAAGCACTCGAGGCAGATGGAACATGTGAAAGGGGGATAACCAAGAAGAGACTTGAGGCAAAGCGGTAAAGACTGACTCTGTTGATTGGCAATTTGCATTATTGGAGATCTACCATAGAACACCTGTCCACAGTGCAAGCTTGGTGAATTGAAAGTCACAAGAATGGTAGTAGGTGGTGAGTTGGCAGAAACGTTAGCAGGCTGGGCGAAGTGCGTAGCCGTATTTCGTCTGCCGCTACGTTTTGAGTTCAGATTTCATCAAGGTCGACTTTGCCTTTCATCCTTTCGGGGTCGATAAATTAAGTACCAGTTACGTACTGGGGTCGATGTAATCGACTTAATCCCTATGTCTGTCCTTGTTTGTCCCCTCTGTGTTTAGCCCCTTGTGGGTAGTAAAAAAATAGGTATTTCGTCTGCCGCTACGTTTGAGTTCAGATTTCGTCAAGGTCGACTTTGCCTTTCATCCTTTCGGGGTCGATTAAATAAGTACCAGTTATGCACTAGGGTTGATATAATCGACTTAATCCGTTTGTCTGTCCTTGTTTGTCCCCTCTGTGTGTAGCCCTTTGTGGGCAGTAAAGAAATAACAATGGTAGTAGTGGTGTAGACTACATACATCTGAAGACTTGTGAGGTATAAAAATCCCTTACCTAAAAACAGGTGAGGGTTGGCAAGAGAAAGAGCACCTGGTTGTAATAACTGCCTCAAATAACTCTCCATCCAACCCATGCAAGTATGGAAAAACAGACATTAAAAAAAATGAACAATTTATATGTAATAAAGATGGTGAATAAAAGAAAACAGAGAACCTGGCATAGAATGTAATGTCCTTTATTAAGTTAGATTTTCTTTTTGGTTTTTAACATCAACTAAGGAAGTTGAAGGAAAAGAAAGAAAAAAGAAACAGTTCAACAAATTACAAATACAAAATATAATTAGGATTTTTTTTTAATTATTATTATTTCGTAACTGATTCTGTATTTTTAAATTTTTTTTTACTTTCAGAAAAATAATGAAATCAAATTTTCTTTTCTTTTTGTTCATTTCATTTTTTTTTCTTCTTAATATTAAAAAGACAAAAATTGGGGAAATGCATGAATCGCTATGAACATTATTCACGGGACAGTTAAGAACCAACAGAAGTTTAGGTGTGTTTGTGAGTGTGTTTATATATATATATATATATATATATATATATATTTGTATACATACATGTAATATATATATATGCACACACACAAATTTATCAATATATATGTATACATACATGTAAAATATATATAAGTTATATATATATATATATATATACATGTAAATTTATATATATATAAAATCATATACATACATATAAATTTGTAAATATATACTTATAAATTTGTATATACATACCTTTAAATGTATACATATATACTTATTAGTATGTACTTTATAGAATATACATATAAATTTATAAGTATATACATATAAATATATAATATTTAAAATTTACATGTATAAAGAAAATGTAAATTTTGTCTATTTAAACAAGAAAGCAGACTTTCCAAGTTCAGGCTTTTGTTGTTGCCAAGAGAAAGAAAAACCAAAACTTTATGCTAATTTTAAAAGTAAAAAAGATTAATCAGTTTTAAACTGTATCAAATCTCTCATTTTATTTATTGTAAAGTAAAGGAAAATTAAATAACATTAAAAAAATATCACTAAAGAAAGAAATATATAAAAGATAAAATTAAAATTTATTAAAAAAAATGAAATAAGATAAAATGTTGACAGAGCACAACTGCTGCAGTTATTGTAACATTTACCAATAACAACTATTTATTTCTTACAAAGCCACAAAGCCACAGAGGAGGAAAAATATGAAGTTGTGACATTAATGCCTTTCCCAAGGGCATTAACAACGTATGTTGAGTAAAGTGGCTAAGACTCGGAATTGAAACCATGTCACAGATTCAACTTGCCAAGAGCCTTTCTTTACTCTACGATGCTTGCCACGAATGACTGTAATTTATAGAGAGACTTGGTTATACTTCACTTAAGCATTATAATTATTTTTTATTTTTAATGTTAGAGTTAGAAGACATTGTTTCGAAACATATATATTGATATTTTCAAATATCATGAATATCTTTTTTCATAGATTAAATGCATGCAATGACTGACAGCTTTGTTTGAGAATCACAGAAGCTAAGCGAAAAACAGACAGAGTTGAGTAGATAATTTTTGGAGAAGTTCAACAGAAAACGTCATCTAAAATAACTCAATATGCAAAATTGTTTTCTTGTTTGTTTTGTTTTCCCCCCTCAATAAAAACATTATAGAATCGATAAAAATAGAATTGAAAATTCATGTCTTTCATCTGTGGAGTTTTTCAAATTTTTTTCATGTCATTTTTTTTGTCTTTTTCTATCAAAAAAAAAAAAACCCAAATCTGTTCACCCAATTATACCATCTGTATTAGTTTCCCTAATTCCAGCGACTCCCTTTTTTTTGTTTTTTTTCTTTTTTGTTTCTTGTTTTTCACTGCTGAGGCTCCAACCAAGCTTTGCAGTCACACTGTATTCTCAAAACCGATTCCTTATCATAACAATTTTTCTCACAAGTTTCCAACACAGACTCACAAAATACATCTCAGCAGTGTACATAGACATCAGCAAGTTATGTAAATACATTTAAAAGTGGACCTTAAGTTCATCATGATAATAATAATAATATAATAATGGTTTCAAATTTTGGCACAAGGCCAGCAAATGTAGGGAAGGGGAAAGTCAGTTACACTGACCCCCAGAGCTCCACTGGTACTGATTTTATCAACCCCAAAAGGATGAAAGGCACAGTCAACCCCAGCAGGATTTGAACTCAGAATGTAAAAAGCTGGAAGAAATGCTGCTAAACATTTTGTCCAGCATCATAATGATTCTGCCAACCTGCCTCTTAATAATAGTAACAATAATAATAATAATAATCCTTTCTACTATAGGCACAAGGCCTCAAATTTGGGGAAGGGGGTATAGTCGATCACATCGACCCTAGTATTCAACTGGTACTTATTTCATTGACCTCAAAAGGATGAAAGTCAACCTTGGCGGAATTTGAACTCAGAATATGACGACGGATGAAATATTACTAAGTATTCCGCTTGGTGTGCTAACGATTCTGCCAGCTCACTGCCTTAAATGATGATAATAATAATAATAATAATAATAATAATAATAATAATTGTTTAAAGGGGAAAGAAATTTAAGATGTTGTGACATTCATGCATTTCCCAAGTGTTGTAATTAGTGGCATACGCAAATAAGGCAGGCTCTAATTGGGAATTAAGAAACCAGCTTTGACAAACACTGGCCCCTAGAAACTTATGGCCACAATATGGCACCTGCCATAATAAAAATAATTACAACGATAAAGTTGATAAAATCTGCACATTCAGTTTGTTTCTTAGAAAATTAAGAAATGGTCCTAAATTCATGTTTTCATTCTCCTTTTGCTATCTTGCTTTGCTATCTTTCATTCCAGTTTTCCCCCTTTATACTACCTACTGGATTTGTCTTTTTAATGATACAAGACTACTTACTAAGTATAATAATTGTTTCTCTATGGGTAAAATATGTATATATATATAGGTTTCTAGAATGTAGCAATGTATGTGTGTGTGTGTGTTGTGAATGTACATGAGAGAGAAAGAGAGACCATTGGAAGATTATGATAGTTTTTAATATTCCAAGATCACAACTTAAAATTACCAGGAGAGAAAAGAAAAGAAAAACTAATATTTCAAAAATGAACTTAGATCATAAAATAATCAAAAACAAATACTATTTACAAGTGAAATTGTTTAAAATACCAATTTAAATGTCAAACTATTAAAATGTACCAAATTTAGAAAGGAAAATAATACGAAATCATATGCACATAAGTAGTGCATACGTGTGAATATATGGTGCAACAATACATTGGTGCTGTTCAAGAAAATGCTCATGTTCACACTGCAATTTTTGCTTTTGTTGTTGTATTTACATACCTAAGTTACAGAAAAATTCCTAACTTTGGCCATAAAAATTCTCAAAAAAAAAATGACTTTCTTTACAATGCTGGAGGTCTATTTTACAAAGAAGGGGACCTTGCAATAATATGACATTGGCCTTAGTGTATAAACTGATGCATATATTCTTGGAGGAATGAAAGGCAGAAAGTTGACTCCGGCAGGATTTGAACACAGAACAGTGAGGTACTGAAGCAACCAGCCCGGCATTCTTCTGTTTTGGCCATCTCCACAGCCCTCAAAATAATAATAATAATAAGGTATTGTTAAGACAAAAATAAAGACAAAAAACCCAGCTGCAAAGCAGGCCTTATTTCTGTTTTTAAAGTTTCAAAAAAAAAAAAAAAAAGAAAAATGTTTAAAAACATAAAACAGAGAAGAGAGAGTAAAAAAGAGAGGAGTGGAGTTAAAATAATTTCCCAAAGCCAAAAAGAAATAAAAATGAGAATTATAACGGAAAAAAAAAAAATGCAGTTCTCTGTTTGTATGGAACCTGATATTGTTTAAATTAGTTTATGCAACGGGCCTGTTGTTGGTGTTGTTTGTTTTTATTTGTAGGTGCATACTTCAAGTTTTCTTTTTGTTGGTTTTTTTCACCCCCCCCCCCATTGAAAAAATCTCCTCTTTGCTGCACTTCAATCCAAAGCGTGGTGAGCAATCACAGCTGCCCAGTTGCAATATTTCTTCAAGTACATGAACATTCTGGAAAAGAAAGAAGAAATGAAAAAAAATTATTATAATGATGTCAAACTTTTGCATAAAACTATAAAATCGTAAGTTAGAGGGAAAAGTAAGTTTGCTTGATCTGCTCCCAGAATATGGCCAGGAATCAGTAAAAGGATAAAGGAGTTTCAGTACAGGCACGGCTGGTTGGTTAAGAGGTTCACTTTCCAAACATGTTCCAGATTTTATATGCATGTGTGTGTATACATACACAACACACACACAACACACACACACATATATTATATAGATTATATGTTATGTCTTGTATAGTATATGTATTATATATGTATATATATGTATATAATATATATATATATATATATATATATATATATGTATATATGTATGTATAATATATATATGATATATGTATTATATATGTACATATATATAGGTATATATATATATGTATATATATATATATAGATATATATTAGTATATATGTATAACTTTGATACTTTGATACTTTGATAGGTATATATATATGTATATATATATATGTGTTATATATGTATATATATATATGTATGTATATATATATATATATCTATTATATGTATATATATATGTATAATGTATATATATTATGTATATATCTGTATATATATATATATATATATATATATAGATATGTATATATATAATATA